>NC_053126.1:36890505-37018005 GCF_010015445.1 Perca fluviatilis
TATGCGATTTTCTAAGCACATTATTGGCACTCCGGAGGTTATCTTTACTTATGGTTGTAATGTTTAGCCTGTAGAAGGAACATAATGGGTGTGAGATATTTTTCAGCCCTGCTGTGATGCAGTCTAATGAAATTGAAGTTACTGTCACGTAAAATGTGATTGGGTTAGGAAAGCCAATTTAAAAGAGGATCTAAGGTAAAGAGCGAAATTAAAAAGAGAACGATACATATATATATATATTTTTTTTTTGTTGGAGTGCAATTCTTATGGTAAAGAATGAGGAAATTTTCAAAAGTAACTAATGGATGTAACTGCACTGGAGGGGTATACATTTTATGTGTAGGTGATTTTTAACATAGTATTGAATAGCTACCTGGATACAACTAGGCTAAAAAGAAAAGTAGGAATTGAGGTAGCTGATGTCTCTGACCATAGTGCACACTATATCTAACAGTTCAGCTAGAAGGTGGGATCTACGGAACTCACAGGGTTAAATATGAGGCTTATTAATAACAAATCCTACCTGTATAATAAGTTAAGATCAGATGTAAGAGGAATATTTGAAGATTAGGAGCAACAAGGAGAGGTGGATCCATCTGGGACTCACTGAAGGCAGTGACTTGCGACAATTGATTGCCTTAACAGAAAGACGGTAAAATAAAAGCGGAGGGTGTGGAATACTCATAAGCAGCATTAGACCTATCTAATGTTGAGTAGCAGCATAAAAATAACAGTGATCCACAACCATTAGTGCACCAAATACAACAATTAAAAGAATCAGATTAATGATCCATTAGAACAAGATGTTGGGAAAGAAAGCTTTTTTACAACCAGACATGCGAAATCAGGCACTAAAATTACTTGCTCCCACGTAAAACGAAGCCCGGATAGGACCATACACTATAAGATCTACGGGTTGAAGCCCAGAAACAAATCAACTAAGCATCCCCGTAGAAGGGGGATAGAAGACATTTCCTATATATTACACGAAAGTACTTATACCAAGACCTCCCAGTTACTAAAGGTTAGCTTGATCACGGCCTCCAATATTGGCAAGAAACAAAATAGGTTGTATCATTAGTAGATTTTTTCACTGGAAGGGATAAATAATGCAATAAACCAACTTAAAATCAAGTAAAACTCCAGGTAGTGATGGTTTTCCAAGTGCGTATAGAACCTTTAAAGAAGGCTGGTTCCCGTCTGCTGAAGCATTTAATGGGATTAAAGGAGAAGGTAAACTCCACACCATCATGGAAAAGAGGCACTTATTACAGGTACGCCCAAAGGAGGGGAATATTGTAAGTTAACTATAATTAGAGACACATTATCAACAACAAAGTCAATGGATCATTGTATCCGGCATTTTTTTCACGATGGAGAGAGGGGGCACTAGACAAGGTTGTTGTGTCAGTCCACACTATTTGCGTTTAATATTGAACCCTGGACCCTCCTTATCTATACTGATGGAAATCCTAGGGGATTTAGAGTTTATTAGGCATGGTTATAAAATAAATATTACAAAGACTACAACTTTGGTCATTCAACTATATATCAAGGAAACAAGATGTAGATATGATGGAGAATGGGATAGTGGAATCGGCTTGACTACTTATGGGTGACTATAGTTGAAACAAATTATATAAGAGGTAAGCTATAATTTAATTAGCAAAATATTAAAAGAGATATTGATTGAAGAGATGGAGTCTACACGCATTTGGATTTTTTAGTAGTAAGATACGTAATTAAGAAATTTTGCCTAGATTGCTATATCTCATTAGGGCCTTGCTAGTAGTGAGTCATCAGTTCTTAGCCTGGGATGGAAAGAAGCCTAGAATAAAATATACACCGCAACACTTCAGTTGTAAAACAATAAAGTAGGAATGCGGCTCCCCAATCTTAAAGAAACAGCTCAGTTCGCCACTATTTCTTTAGTGTAATGACAGCTATTTTGCTAGATGGAAGGAAATCAGAGGCGTCGTTGAAGGTTATCCGATACAGTCAGTGTTAGGAGGAAAAAAAGTTCTGGTTTTAACTTTGCAGGAGGCAGCTAAAACTAAGGAAAGACGAGCGAGTGCTTAGATGGATATGCCTTTGACACCTCTGTTTAAGCCAAGGGAGTTATTCAGGGTTGGACGGTAAAGGTATTATTAAGGCGAGTGCGTAGCGATAATGGACAACAATAGGCTGACAGACTTTCCAAACATTAAGAATTGTTTTAGCGATGTGAAGCCAAAGTGGCGTCTGCTGGTGGGGAAGTATGCCCATTAGCACTCTGTAAGCGACGTTCTGCAAGGCATGAAGTGTGTGAGGTCCAAAATTAAATACCCGTGCGCTGACTTGGTGGCATCTTGCGAGCTTTCCAGGAAAAACTGTTTTTGTAGGGAAACATCTGATGTGCTAGTACCTCTCATCTGCAGTTGGTGTGGGGGTTTTTAAATAGCCTACGAGGTAATTACAGTTTAAACTGATTGGCATACGGCTGTATTTACCTTTATGGAATACATTTTTGAGTCAACATCATGGCCGCTCATCCTTTTGTGATGTCGAGTATTACGCGTGAATATTTTTCGCCACCTCGGGATGGTCACCTGCCTGAAATATGGCGTGCGTCAGGATGGTGAGATGTGAATGGTCAGGAGGAAACAGATTAGGTATGGGTCAAAGAATGGGGGGAGTCCTTCCAGAAAGTAATTCTTTTTATTCATTTTCTTCATTTCATCATACATGGGTTGATGCGTTATCCATACAATATTTTTCTAAGTACAAGCGTCCATCACACGTTCACATTTTTCCAGTACAGATTTAATAAAATAGGTTTTACCACAACTACTTGGGCCCACTACCAAACATGAAAATGGAACCTTTAGTCTTGGATCAAAATCAATCTGCTCCATCATGCAGCTAATAACCAAAAGGCAGAGTTGTACCGTCACGGGGAAATACCCGTCTCTTGTGCGTACACGACTCTAAACTTTTTCTTGAATGTAGCGTTTTTCAACAGAAATCCGTTTTTATCACGTTTTATAGTCTGTTGCGGCGTTTCAAGGAATCTTTCCTTAGACCCCTCAAGATAGCCGACCAATTCTTTTTGTGCTGTCAAAATTGATCAGTTCACTGCATTCCCGTCTGTGTAATACCTTTAACTTTCATCACCACTTTTTTCTCATTTTTTGGTCTGGTAGGCGTAGCTCTTTGGACCCGCGGCTACAAATTCATGTATTGTGTCCGCGTTGAATTCATCCGAGGTCACCGAGATAATTACCCAGCTCCAGAGAGCTCTCATTTCTTTTATCACATAGATCAAGCTGTCCGTGTCTACGTAGAGAATGTTCTGTTGCAGCCTTTCTAAATAACTGTACAATTTCAGACGCCCGTAAGCGGTGGTAAACGCAGCGATGAAAACATTACTCCTCCGACCTGGGGGGACTACACACCTGTCATTATACAACCACTGAATCAGTGCTACCGTCGCCAGCGGTTTGTTGGTAAAACGACACGTTTTTTAGAGTGTATTGTCCAGAAAACACTAAAGTGAAAAAGTGTTCGGCCCGACTTGACGAGTGTGGTTTTGAACCAAATTACTTCTCGCCGAAAACTTGCCCCAAAAGCCGTTCAGACAAGCCTTGGACACCTGTCTCTTTGCCGGATTTGTCTCAATTTTTTCTGGGTTTAACCTGATGCCTTGATGCAATTCGTAGTCTCTGATGTATTTTTTCCTACTCTCACCGTCCCACGGCCTCCGCCGGAAACCCTGAAGCTTCCTGTTTACCCTTCAAAAGGTGGGCAGATATGTTTCGACAAAAGATTGCTGCTCTGTGCCTCAAAGTGCCAGACCTCAGAAAGTTTCGACACCTTGTAACCCATCTGTACCGCTTTGTGCAGCTCTGCACTGACCCAAACTCCGTTCAGAGCTCTGGCAACGTCGTCATGACTACATGAGTCGCTCTGATTATTAGTCTCTGAGCATGTACGACAGAGTGTGAACACTAATTTACCTTGAGCTGTTTTATAAGGTAACACGGGAAAATACAGACCTCTTGGGGGAATCACGGTTGCTCTGATCAGCCCAAAGTAGTTTTCAATTTCGTCAAAATCTCTGTGAATTATTACCGGATGGCCTAATGGGTATGAGCCTGTTGCGTTAACGTACGGATACAATGACGTAACATCTACATAATGCACAGATTCGTCTGCACCTGCAGTGTACCGTAGCCTCAGCGCGCTGGTCCGCCCCCCGTACAGTGCGGCTCGAGGAGCCAGAGGTTCAGGTGGATCATATTTCTTCATAAACTCTCGCACCCCCGCGTGTGTTTTTTTCATCAGAGTCCACGCATGCTCCGTCATCACCTCTGTATGCAGTCCATGCGTGGACCTCAACTGATGCAGCTTCTCCTGGCTAGCCGAATGCATTTCCTCAAAGGCGATCCCTGTCATTGGGCAGATATCATGAGGTCTGAAACAAGTAGGACAGCCATGATAAAAACATCCTTGAAATTCATAGGCGAGTCTAACCCTCTATGGGCGTAACCGTCGACAAAATCAGTACCAATTTTCTTTTTCCCCGCGGTTTAGAGCATGCTGAATGAAAATGTTTTTTGAATACATTAACCATTCCAGCCATTGAATTGAGCAGCTCGAGAATTTTTTGAACTGACGCCTGTAATCGTCGGGCGAAGGAATAGCCAGTGTCTTTTCAACCAGGAAATTTGTGAGAAATACTTTCATTGATGCCGAGGAAATTGTGACGCAGCTGAAAGGATCCACGTGCGTCTCCCCTACAAATTCCTCTCTGAATTTCATGCATCCTTTGCGCAGAATATTTGTGTCGTTTTGACAGTAAAAAACTGCCTCTTTCTCAAAGTTAAAAACACCCCTCGATGCTTCTTTGTACCAGCTGTAAAACTCGTTTTGCTGAGCCGCGGACATGCTTTCTACACCGTAATCTGCCGGCGGCGGGTAAGGCCCGATATATTTTAGATGCTTCTCTTTGCTAAATTTGTGGGGAAAGAAGCCCTTTGATTGATCTGCAAATCCTAATGCTTTCGGCATAGCGGCGAGTTTCATGGTAAGAAAGGACAGGGAATCGATAAACCTTAGCAGATAATCTGTTTCTGTAAAACAGATTATTTTGCTGCCTTGCATGACAAGCGACGGGCTCATTCCTAAGTCTATCAGGCCTCTGAGGATTAGGTAGCTGTCAAAACCTCTAGCATTGTGTGCGATAAATGTAGCTTTTTTATATTGAGGTTTCCTGAACTTCATGAGAAACTTCTCGGCCCGTCTAAGCCGTAGGACATCCATTTTCACCCTGTAGCGATTCGGCATACAGGTTAGGGCATGTGTTCTCCCTTGTCATTGACAAATGTTTCAAAATCGTAAAAGAAGATATCTTGGGTCTGATTTTCTTGAAATTTCACCGGTTGTATGTAGCACTGGTGTGGCTCGTCACCTTTGTGGACACCACACACTTTACATTTGAGGTTCATGCATTTGTGCTCTGTACGTACGGAGAAGAGATATTTGCAATTTGAACATTTGTGAATCTTCTGACATGTACTGAGGGTGCGTGTCATTCAAAGACTTTTGTGTTTAACGTAACACGCAGCGTTATACGAGAAGTCCTGTTGCAATCTGCGCAGTATACAGGGTCACTGTACGCAGTATCGCATGTAGGATCGAAACAGAGATTGCAATGACCCGGACAAGAGTGGGCCTCGCTCCGCAGTAACCTCGGTAACAGTAATGACATACATTATCAACCCTAAAACCCTTTTAAGATTTTTTATTCCATAATAGTGCTCGTTAAGCAGGAATAGAAACACTGGCTGGTCAGACTTTGGGTATTGTGTTTCAAAATACGAGAAGGCGGTCCTCGTCGCGTCTGTAAAGACTACAATTTTCCGGTTTACTATCTGTTCAAATTTATTGATGTGACTGAAAGCTACTCGCGGTGGCCCGGTCAGACCCGCTAAATGATGAAGCTCTCTAGCGTGCTCGACGGCTTGTATGTAGGTGAAGTCGGTGTTGATGAGCAGAGCCAAGCTGATGGTAAAGCATAGTTTATTGTTTACGTTGGGCACTACATGCAAGTGTTTTTTTTTCTTATTAACGATCTCGCTGACCAGAGTTTTTTTAAGTTTTCGCTTATCACCAGCACCGCCCCTAGGATTTTTGACAACTTGAATGACTACTTCCAGTGGTGAGTCAGCGTCTAGCTCTCTGTTAGATTGTATCAATCTCTCCAGTAACCCTTCAAAAACGTTCTGAAAGTCAACGCCCGTATCACCGACTTGAATGATATCGTGTTCCTGTGCATTTTCCGCTATTATTTCAACCTGTACGAGGTCATTAGGTCTAACCTCAGGTCTCACTCTCTCAGCTAAGGCGTTAAAATGATTCAAAACATCTTCATAAAATTGCGCCAAATCCCCGACGTTCGCTATGGGAGGTACTTTAAAGGTCTGACGGAATTCCAAATTCCCAAAGCGATCGCGTCTCCTCGACTGAATGTCATGGGGGTCTATTGGCGGTAAGGGGTTTTCTAACGGGGGAATGTCATGGTTCTCAATCTCTTGTAATAAGGTATTTTCTACCGGTTGAATGTCATTATGGTTATGATTATCAAGCTCTTGTAAGGCCCTTTCTAACGGCTGAAAGTAATCACTCGCAGGCTCTGGTTGTGCTGTCTCTGTGTTGCCGTTATTTAAATGAGGTTGATCAGGACGATTGTCTGGGTGGGGATTATTATGATTTAACTCTTGGATGGCTTCAGCAAGCGCTGGTGTTACAAAACGCAGTGGATCCCCGTTTACATCGTCTACAGCAATAACTAATTGTATGGGAATTATACAAGACTGGTCAGGCTCCATTTTGCATGTGATTAAAAATAAAATAAAATAAAATAAAACAAAATGTCACAGCTAACACCTTACAACTTTTACATTTGAAGAATTGTCTGCACAATTGTCAGCAGCTTTTGGAGGATCTCCACCTTGCTTTCCGGATCTCTCACTCTCTGGGCTCGGCGATTGCCCCTCAGTACAGCATCTGTCATAAAATCAGAGAAAATACCTTTTAAATATATTTAATTATCGATACAATAATACTAAGATATGTAAATAATAATTACCTCTGACGGGTTCAGGCCTCTCCCTGACATATCTCACTCGATGAATACCCCTCCGTCCTTTCACAAAATTTAGAGAATATACATCTTTAATTATATATTTTAATTATCAAGACAATAATATATACATATATAAATAATAATTACCTCTGAATCGTACAGTGGGAGCGCGTGGTCCTGGCGACAGGTTCAATCTCTGTTCATTTGGAAAATAATGAGATAATAATGAGCGAAAGTCTGAATAACTCTCTCTCTCTCTCTCCTCCCCACCTGACTTGCTCCACACACACACACACACACACACACACACACACACACACACACACACACACACACACACACACACACACACACACACACACACACACACACACACACACCATTTGGTTACCCAACCATCACCCAACCAGATGGTCAATCTCTCACACCCCTGCTCTTTCCCATCTTACATTGTAATGTTTTAAAATGAACAAAAACCATGCATCTGCAGTAACAGGTATAACTTAAAAGCACTTACCCGCGTCCTGAGTTTGAGTTTGCAGAGATGGTCTCTGTAATGTTCTGTTCAACTATTTCCCGCTGCTGCTCAGATGCTCTTTCGAGGGGCAAGGATTTCCAGAAAGATTAAGTTCCACTTCATTGCCATCTTCAACTGCTTTCAGAACCACTACACCATCTACTTCTGCTTCTTCTGCTGCTTCTTCCTCTCCTTCTGCTTCTTCTGCTTCTTCTTCTGAATCAGCGAGGGGCCTGGATAGGCTCCTGACCGTTTTCTGTGGATGCTGCAGGCTCAATCTCTGTTCATTTTGAAAATAATATATAACTTGCTTCAATTCAATGTATTTACTTTAAGTGTTACTATCTCTCTCTCTCTCTCTCTCTCTCTCTCTCTCTCTCTCCAATCAAATGACTATCTCCCCACAATGCCCTCTTACCCACCACCACCCACACCCCTCCCACACCACCTGCACCTCACACACACACACACACACACACACACACACACACACCACACACACACACACACACACACACACACACACACACACACACACACCATGTGTTCCCCATCTCCCATCCACCCATTTACAGGTATAATATAAATAATATTTGTCTCCCTCTATCTCACATCTACCCAGTTGCAGGTATAATATAAATAATGTAAAAGGCCTTACCGGCAGTCATTTGTAGGGGTAGCCGGGGGTGCCCAGCCTTTTTCATCTCTTGACTGCATATGCTGTACCGGCTGCCTAAATTCTGTTTCAATCGTGACGGTGGGAACGTCTCGCAGCACAATTGGCTGCCCGTTGGCCCGTGGTCTTTCTTCAGACATTACCTCCTCAATTTCAAATACCCTGTAAAGACTGCTGGATTTTGATTGTTATATGCAACGCCTCTGTCATCTATCACGCCTTTGGGGAGAGAAAAGACAACATAGGATCAGTTATTTATTACCTTGATACATAAAGCATTAAATGGTATAAATAACCTACCAAAATCGACATCTGTGATTACGATATCTCTAAAGTCCTCGTCATTGATTTCTGTTAGGAAGAACAGTCATAATGGTTGACCCGGAATATTTCAACACACTTGGCATTAATAATTAATTAATCCATAATGATAATATAGAACTCACCTGAAAAGTACTGTGACTGAATCATTTTGACTCCTCTGAATGAAGTGACGGTCTGTATGCAAAGCCGAGTGGGAGAGTAGGCTGAATGAAGCACATGCTTCTTCCAAACATGTGGTAAACACTTTATTGCCTATTTAGGGACGAACATTAGTGCGCGGTGTGCAAAATTTTGGGGGCTCAGCCACTTACTTGGCCTGTTGTAAGAGGAGCCTTACACATTCCTATTTTACAACCCTGCCTTACACGTTCTGCTCTCTGCTCCAAAGAGTGTAAAGATACTTGATTTAATTCTTGGTCATTGGCTCATTTCAAACGCATCAGTGTTACTCAAACTTACATTCATGCTGTGTGTAGAATGAAAAACCTATCTTTCTCTGTTTCAAACGGGGAAGAAACCCTTTTTATGCTCAAAATTTAACGCTACACCCCTCTTCTCTCACTGGATCATTTCAAACACATCCGGATATTTCATCTCTAACGCTCATTGGATCATTTAAATGAAACATTTTTCTACTGCCTGTGCGCCCTCATTGCATCACTTAACACACGTCATTTCCGGGACACGCCTTCCTTCTAGAAGCTTCCAGAACAGACCAGTCACACACACCTGGAAGGCATCAATCACTTTCTGACAGGTCGTGACCTCTTGACCCCCAGGTCAAAAGGTCATCCATCAAAATCCCACATACCAAAGTGACAGAAACCTCCTCCTTATATTCTGTTTTATATAATTCTTTTTTTTTTTTTTTTTTTTTTTTTTTTTTTTTTTTTTTTTTTTTTATTTTTTTTTTTTTTTTTTTTTTTTTTTTTTTTCTTTTTTTTTTTCTTTTTTTTTTTTTTTTTTCTACTGATGTCTCTCTACATACTACTCTCTACTGCTGTCTCTCTACATACTACTCTCTACTGCTGTCTCTCTACATACTACTCTCTACTGTTGTCTCTCTACATACTACTCTCTACTGTTGTCTCTATATATACTACTCTCTACTGTTGTCTCTCTACATACTACTCTCTACTGTTGTCTCTCTTAATACTACGTCATCTTACAGCGCCGTGGTCGAGCTGCTGCTCTGCCTGGTTCAGATGACCTGGTGCTGCTCTCGCCCTCCAGACAAGGGCTACAGCAGCACCTGGATCTGCTAGAGACCTTCTGTCAGACGTGGGCACTGACAGTTAATTTGGCAAAAACCAAGATTGTAATCTTCCAAAAGAAAGCCAGATCCCAGGCAACCAAACACATTTTCACTCTAGGAAACACGGTCCTAGAGCATTCACATTTTACGATTACCTCGGCCTGAAACTCAGTGCCTCAGGAAGCTTTGACCTTGCAGTGAATGCGCTAAAAGAGAAAGCTTGCATGCCATCAAAAGGAATTTTTGTAATATAAATATTCCAATTAACATCTGGTGCAACATTTTTGACAGTATCATCATGCCAATTGCACTGTATGGATGTGAGATATGGGGTCCATTCAGTAAGCTCGACTACAATAGATGGGTAAAGACCCCATAGAATCCCTGCATGCAGAATTTATTAGAAATATTCTCAGGGTCCAAAGGAAAACACCTACATATGCATTCAGGGCAGAATTAGGCAGATTACCATTGGCTTTAAATGTTCAAAAAGATCATTCAAATTCTGGATACATCTGAAAACTAGTGCAGAAAATACCACAAACTTTCAAGCAATCAAACCCAAGAGGTCAGCCCTGAAACCAGTCCCCTCTGTCAGCTGGTCCTGAAGTTAACTAATACACCAACCCATCATCCCATACACTGTTGTTAATGTCCTGTTTTTCCTGTTTTTATTTTTAAATGTATATATTTTAGTTTACTCAATGAATTGTATGTATGTATTTCTTCTCACATTATTATCGTTGATGCTTTGGCAATATTATTTCTGACATTCATGCCAATAAGGCAATTTTAATTGAAATTTAATTGACAGAGAGAGAGATGGCGGGAGAGAGAGAGAGAGATTAGGGAGAGAGAGAGAGAGAGAGACAGAGAGAGATGGAGGGAGAGAGATAGAGAGAGAGAGAGAGAGAGCGAGAGAGACAGAGAGAGAGAGAGACAGAGAGAGAGAGAGAGAGTCAGAGAGAGAGAGATGGAGAAGGAGAAAGAGAGAGAGATAGAGAGAGAGCTGGAGAGATTGGTCGGCTGGCTGGATGGCCCAGAAGCGTCTGACTGCTGTGATTGGTCGGCTGGCTGGAGGGTTGCTGGATGTGATGGTGGTCTCTGACGACAGTCTGCAGGTTGTTGAGTCTCGGAGGAAGCCCCTGATCTCTGAGCCCGACAGGACAGAAGCAGTCCTTTTTAAAGGAAGCTGATTGATTGAGACATAAGCTAAGTTTCCATCCACTTGTCAATCGAATTATCTGAAGTTCGGTAAAAAAAACTCATGTGAATAAAGCTGGTGAAAGTGAGTTTCCATCCAACACCTTTAAAGCGAATAAAAACCTGTGCGTAATGACGTCACATGCTGTTTTGCGATTAAATTGGTATATCTAATTGATTTGAGACATTTTATGGTGTTTCCATTCATTTTTGAACTGAATCTCACAAGATTCAAGCAAACTTTTGCGAACAAAGTTTTGCTAGACAAAAGTAGTTGTTAATATTAGAAGCCAAGCTATAGCCTAAGCTCCGATGGGCCTTTGGCCGAGGATCTGATCCAGCTCATCAAAAAGGTGGAACTTACCTTTTATTTTCCCTCCGGCACCGCTGCGAGACAACTCTCTTTTTTGAGCCGTGTATCGCTGTTTGAGCGCCTTCCATTTACCTCCGCAGGACGTCCACCGGCTTGTCGTAGGGGACATTCTAAAACAACGTGAAAAGCTTAACATGGTTTAAGTTATCAAACAACGATCAATCATCACCAGATGTATCATGGTCATATCTTGTCATGAACACTTAAGCCTGTCAAAAAACTAAATCAAAATCCAACGATTATAGAAGTTATCTCCGTTAACGTTAATGTGTCAGATAGACGTCCATAATATTTGGACATCGGGTTAGATTTGAACGTTTTAAGTGGTTATGATGAGCAATATAGAAGAGGATTTTTTGGTGATGATTGATCGTTGTTTAGGAACATTAAACCACGTTAAGCTTTTTCACATTAGGACATATAAAGCCAATGAGAACCGTGGAGAGTCAACCCCCAGCCGCTCCGCTGCCCTGAAGCAGAAACGCTTTATGTCAGATAACGTCCATAATAATTGGACATTGGGTTAGATTATTTGACAGTTTTCCGTGGTTATGATGGGTAATATGAGGGAGAAATTTGGTGATGATTGATCATTGTTTAGGTACATTAAACCACGTTAAGCTTTTTCCTTGCCATATTAATACGGCCACTAATGAAGAAAATATTAAGTTGAAATAACTTCTATAATCGTTGGATTTCGATTTAGCTTTTTTGACAGGCTTAAGTGTTCATGACAAGATATGACCATGATACATCTGGTGATGATCATCGTTGTTTAGATACATTAAACCACGTTAAGCTTTTTCAAGTTAAGCGTTTAATGTCCCTGTCGTAACTGTTGATCATTTCCTTCGCGAGCTCTTGATAAATGATGGCGTTTCTTAGATTTTTGCTATCTAAAATAGCTGTTATATTTTTCTGGTAAATTAAATTAAAAAGTATCTCGTCTCCTAGTTTGTCCACTTAAATCTGTTTTTGTTTTGCAAACAGAGCGGAAATACTGGGCGGAAATGAACTGAAACTTCTTCTTCTTCGTTTTATTGCGGGTTGCAACCATAAAATGACCTAAAACATAATCGCAATTCATTATTTATTCGGCAAATAATGTTTCCATCAGCGTTTATCGCATAAGCCGTATATCGATCAAGAGAAAATCCGATGAGACCGAACGTATTTCATTTGAGTCGATATTCATGAAATTCAGTCGGATTTTACTGTTTCCATGAGGCATTTTTCATTCGATATCACTTAATTCAGATAAAAACGTGTGGATGGAAACATAGCTATAGAGGCTTACCATGTAGGGACAACTCTCTGATACACTGCTGATGAACAACTCAGCTCTTCTTAGGAAACACTTGTGCAAGACAGATCATAATGATGATATGTGGGGTTGAGACATAAGGTCAGTGTGAGAACGGGGCAGTTCCCCTTCTCTCTTCTTCCCCTTCGGCCTGTACTCTTCTTTGCAGAAATCGCCTAAACTTATTAATAATGTCGGTATTTTTCCAGTTTATCAACAGCTGTCTCTCAACAGCTATAAGGTGGTGGGTGGGGTTACAAAATGTACGTTTCAGTGACACTCGGGGCAAGAACAGGACATGAACCCATGACATGGTCTCCTGGGTGAAAGTCCTGTGTTGTTAAACCCATCCACCCCCCCACCCACACTCTACTGTTGTCTCTCTATATACTACTCTCTACTGTTGTCTCTCTACATACTACTCTCTACCGCTGTCTCTCTACATACTACTCTCTACTGTTGTCTCTCTACATAATACTCTCTGTTGTCTCTCTTCATACTACTCTCTACTGCTGTCTCTCTACATACCATATTCAATCAATACACATACTCTCTCTACTGTTGTCTCTCTACATACCTACTACTGTGCTCTCTACATATACTACTCTACTGTTTGTCTCTCTATATACTACTCCACCCTTCTACTGTTGTCTCCTCTTATATATACTACCCTCTACTGTTGTCCTTTACATATACACTCTACGTTGTCTCTCTTCATACTACTCTTTACTGCTGTCTCTCTGCATACTACTCTTTACTGCTGTCTCTCTGCATACTACTCTCTACTGCTGTCTCTCTACATACTACTCTCTACTGCTGTCTCTCTACGTACTACTCTCTACTTTTGTCTCTGTACATACTACTCTCTACTGTTTTCTCTCTACATGCTACTCTCTACTGCTGTCTCTCTACGTACTACTCTCTACTTTTGTCTCTCTACATACTACTCCCTACTGTTGTCTCTCTACATGCTACTCTCTACTGTTGTCTCTCTACATAATACTCTCTATCTACTGTTGTCTCTGTACATACTACTCCCTACTGTTGTCTCTTTACATACTGTAGCGGCCCCTTGGATTTATTGATCAAGACGCAGAGAGTTTCAGACGGGTGTCGATTTATTTCTTCCTCTAAACGAGCACCATGCACCATAAGCACCACGAACACCGTGAAAACTACAGAATGAAACAGAAGAAATATATAATGCTTCTATGTAGTTTCACAAATAATTTGCACATAAATCATGTTCACATATTAATCATGTTTACACCAAATACAAATCATTTTAACATTTTAACTAATAACCAATATGAAATGAAATATGTTTTTTAATCTGTTATGACAAATAAAATATCACATGCTTCCTTTGAATGAAATACAAAAGAATATATGTTGCTTTTGTCTTGAGGAGGCCGTTACCGTGCGTAAATAAATGCAGTAATGACATTCTCTTTTCCAAAATCCTTTCTGATAAAGGTACAAACTCCACACACTTCCTGCATACCTCATTCCGGCTCTCCAAGGGCGCTAATCAAAAGAGTTTCTTCACCAGCTAGCATGCCCGTCACACCCTCACAGTTCGGGCTCTTAGAGATAACAGGTACGAACAATACAAAAGTAATGAAGTAAATCACAATGTAAACTTTTTTCTTTACAAGATACAAATGTATGACCACGATAAATAATTAATAGGTTTACAAGTTTTTACCGTTGTCGTCCAGCGATGCGGCACCACATTGTGGCGAGAGTAGCAGGAAGTTTAGCATCACAAAACATCAGAAGAAAAGAACACGGTTTCGCTTCCAAATAAAAGCCGAACAGACCACAAGGTGGCACCGTAAAACCACGTGTTGTTACGCATACATATAATATTGTGTAGGAGAATATTAATACAATTTATCAGACATTTACACTCCCACCAAATCCTAGTACAATGAATGAACAAATACACAAAGAGTAAATGAATTGTACAGGATTTCTTGACTCTAAGAAATGAATAGCCGGAAGTTAAGCTATCAGAAGTGTAACTATATAGCATCATGCATAATAAAACAGTGTGCTGTGTTGTCAATCGCTTTTTTCTAATCAGTTCTCAAGGAGGAGCACCAATTTTTTGATTGGTCTCTCAATAACTGAGGGCTTAGAGGAAGGATCTTGTTTTTCACGAGGGTTTCCTCTCCCCAACTTGCACTTTTAACTTCGACAAACTAAGCCATCACTACTTTGAACAGTCTCAATCACTCGTCCTAGTTGCCACTGATTTCTTGGGAGGTTGTCATCTTTAATAATGACAACATCATTCACTTTGAGGTTGCGCTGAGGTGAGTGCCATTTCTGTCTCATGGATATGTTCAGCAGATACTCCTTTTTCCAGCGGCTCCAAAACTGTTCGATAAGATACTGAACTCTTCTCCACCTCTTTTGTCGCATACAGGTCCTCCTTGACAAATACTCCAGGGAGAGGAAGAGCAACTTTGGATTTCATCATAATGAGGTGATTGGTTGTTATAGGCTCCAGTGCGCGAGGATCATTGATTCCATCCACTGTTAGCTGGCGGCTGTTAACAATAGCCATGGCCTCATATAGCAGTGTTCTGAAGGAGGCGTCATCAAGTCGACCTGGGCACTGTGCAAAGGTGGCATTCAGCACATTTCTAACAGTTCTGATCTGGCGTTCCCAGACACCTCCTGCATGACTGTCAGAGGGAGCATTGAAGACAAACCTCGCACTGCTTCTCAGTCAGGAAGATTTCCAGTAGCTTAGTATTACCATTGTTTGAGTGCTTCCTTGAGGCTCATTTCTGGCGCCAACAAAATTAGAGCCTTGGTCACAGTGTAGTTGTTGAACAGCTCCTCTCAGGCTGATGAAGCATCTCAATGAGTTGATGAAGGAGTCTGTTGACAAATCTTCGAGCATTTCAATATGAACAGCTCTAGAGTACAGACATGTGAAAATCAAGCCGTATCTTTTGTATTCTTTGCGGGCTTTCTTTACAATGAAAGGACCGAAACAGTCCATGCCGCTGTATGTGAAAGGTGCTGAGGCTTCGACACGTTCTTTGGGAAGTTCGGCCATTCGCTGTGTCTCTGTCGGCCGTCGCAGTTTCCTACAAAACACACAAGTGTGTATCAGCTTTGCAACCATCTTGCTCCCACCAATTACCCAGAATCCGTTGGCCCGAAGCTCCATTAAAGTCTGGCTCCGACCCTGATGGCATGTCTTAGCATGGAAATGGGACACAATCCGCTTGGTGATGTGGCTGTTATTTGGTAAGATGATTGGGTGCTTGACTTTATGACAGAGCTGACTGTTTCAATCTCCCACCAACACGGAGGAGTCCTTCAGACCAGATGGGTTCGAAGCGGAAAAGAGAGCTTGAATTTGGAAGGTCTTTTTACCCTGAAGCATCTTTATCTCCTGGGGGAAGGCTTGCTGCTGTAAGATCTTAATCACTTCGTCTGCAGCCTTCTCACGCTCCTTAACAGTCACATACTCACTGTGTTGTTTCGTTTTAGACCCCAGCCTCTTAATTCTTGCAACCACTTTAAGAATTGTCGTCCAAGAGGAGAACTGACTCAGACGCCTGAGGATGTCATTGTCGTTTTTGACTTCTGTTGCAAGCACCTGAATTGTCTTGACTTCAGGATCACCAACGAGTAATTCTGATGGAGCGCTGGGTGTTAGAAGTAATTCACGCTCCCAGAGAAACTTCGGACCTCGCAGCCAGTTTGTTGAATGAATGTCTGAAGCACGAAGACCTCGGGAAGCATGATCTGCCGGGTTTTCTGCGGTGTCCACATAATGCCACTGGCTGGGATCACTGTTATCCCTTATCAGCTGAACACGGTTCGCAACAAATATGTGGAACCTACGGGCATCATTGTTAATGTACCCAAGCACAACTTGTGAATCCGTCCAGAAAACCTCTTCATCGATCTTTATGTCAAGTTCAGCTTTTAACATGACACTGACTTTTGTAGAAACCACAGCTGCCGTGAGTTCTAGTCTCGGGATACTTGTGACATTTGAGGGTGCAACCCTTGCTTTCGCCAACACGAGACTGCAATGGACTTCATCCTTGTCATTTTTGTATCTGAGGTAAGAACATGCACCGTATCCCACGCAGCTGGCATCCGAGAAATGGTGCAATTCTACTCTGACAATGTTATGGAAGTCATATGGGTGGTATCATCTCGGAATTGAAATCTCTTTCAACTTGTGAAGACCATTTATCCACTCCTCCCACCGTGGCCTCATGTCTTCTGGGAGTGGATCATCCCATCCGATGCCTCTGTGACACAGCTCTTGAAGTATCACGCTTTCCAGTTAGGCTGAATGGAGCGATGAATCCACGGGTCATAAAGAGGCAGGCAACGACAGAAAGCAACCACGCCGGGTTGAAGGCTGATCTTTCAAGCTGCTGTTAAAGCTGAAACTGTCAGTTTTGATTGACCATTGAATGCCGAGTGCACGCTCTGATAGGGTTGGATCCAGTCCTAGAGGTTCGATGGTTGCTGATCTTTCTGAGGGATCTAAGCAGGCAAGGGCTGCTTCCTCATTTGAGTTGAATTTATGAAGGCGTAGGCCTCCTCTTTTGCACAACTCCTGTGACTCAGTGATCAGTTTCTTGGCTTCCTCAACCAATGGGACACTGACTAGCCCGTCATCAACATAAAAGTTTTTCTCCACAAATGTTGATGCTAGTGGATAGGTAGCTTTGTGTTGCCGTGCCAGATGTTTCAAGCCAAAATTGGCACATCCTGGAGACGAGGCGGCTCCAAAGAGATGAACCGCCATCCTGTATTCCTGTGATTCTTTCTCTAAATCTTCACCTTTCCACCAGAGGAATTTCAGGTAATTCCGGGATTCAGGAGTGATGGAGAACTGATAAAACATTCTTTCGATGTCACAGATGATCGCTACGGCTTCCTTCCTGAAGCGGCAAAGAACTCCTACTAGAGGATTGATAAGATCAGGCCCAGTCAGTAGAGTGTCATTTAGAGAAACACCATGGAATTTGGCTGAACAGTCGAATACGACTCTCAGCTTGCCCGGTTTTCTGGGGTGATAGATGCCGTGATGCGGAAGGTACCACTCTGTCTCTCCCTCAGATGTTGTAGGGGCAGGCTCTGCATCACCCTTGTTAATTGTTTCTTCCATGAATGTTTTGTATTGATCATAATATTGCTTATTGGTCTTTAATTTCTTCTTAAGACACTGCAGGCGAACCGTGGCTAGCCTCTTGTTGTTTGGTAGGTTGGGTGGACTGTTGCCCTTGAAAGGGAGGGGCATCTCATAATGTCCATCCTTTTTCTGTGTGATGTTGTCACTGAGGAACTGTATGAAACAAACATCATTCTGGGACACATTTATCTTCATAAGTTCTCTCAGTGAAGTCTGATTCCAGGGCTTTTAGAACATCTGTCGCTGATGGAATTGGCAGTTCTTTTACTGTGAGCCGATGCACAAAGCTCTGACTTCCTTGTCTGTCTAGGTGGGGGTTTGCTGAGCCTATGATACTCCATCCTAGTTCTGATCTCTGTGCAAAGGGTTGATTTTTCTCTCCAATGATAACCTCAGTAGGTGCTAGTGCTGATGGACAGTCATATCCAATCAGGAGCCCTACATCACAGTCTTGAAGGGGTGGTAGCTTATCTGCCAAATGTCTGAGATGAGGCCACAGTAATGCGGTTTCCTTCGTTGGGACGTAAGACTTGTCCACCGGGATAAAGTCACGGCTATAGGCCTGCTGTACTTGGATGTGGTTCTTAGAGTGCAGTCCTCGAACTTGTAGACCATGGACGTTCTTGCTCGATATGATTGTGTCAATAGCTGTCATAGTACTTAATTTCAGTTTTACTGGTTGGGCATCAACATTCAGTTTGTTAAGTACATCTTCTAAGACAAACGTTGAGTCACTCTGTGTATCCAGTATTGCGTACGTAAGTACTTCTCTGTGTGGCTCTTGTATTGAAGACACAAGGACTGGGACGATACTTGAGGTAGCAGAAGCACGTTGTGTTGATGCATGGGATACGACCGTGTGCGTTTCCAGGCTTGCATGGTTTTCTGTGGAAGTGGAGCGATTCATTGTTGCTTCTACAGGTCTTTGTTTCCTGTCTTCGTGCAAGCAGGTTGGGTGACGACGGCTACATATGTTGCATGTGTGTCGCCTCTTACAATCTTTGGTCATGTGACCCTTCCTCAAGCACCCAAAGCAGAGCCGATTTTCACAGATGAATGCCTTTTTGTCTTCACCACTCTTTGCTGCGAAGGTGGGACACTTGGTGATGTTATGAGCTTCACTTTTACAGACGGAGCAAGGGTAATTTGGTTTACTGCCGTTTGTTTCTTGTTTCTCCTGAACGAAAGTCTTTGTATGTATATTTGTGTTGAGAGCCTTGGCTCTCTTTGGTGATCTTTCATCTGTGGTCTTGAAATTTATCAACAATGGAGAAGCAATTGGGTTACAGGCTATCCGTGCCTCTTTGCTCAGGAAATTTGTGAAGCATGCAAGATCAGGATAGCTCCCAGATGTGTCAAGTTCATCTACGACAATTCGACTCCACTTGCGCACGATCCATTCTGGTAGTTTTTTGAGCAACTTGTGGTTTTCCTCACAATCGTTAAGGATAGCTAGTCCTTTGACGTGTGGGATTGCTTCAGTGCAGCCTTGGAGGAAGTCAGCAAACTCTTGTAGTGCTAGTGGGTCGTTTGTGTTGATCTTTGGCCATCTCATGAGCTTATCTCGGAAAGCCTTTTGTATGATGAACGGGTTCCCATATCTGTCTTGTAAGACTTTCCATGCTCCATTGTATGCACTCTCTGAATCTCGATAAAAGAAACCTTCTACCGCTTTGCGCGCCTCTCCAGCAAGATAATTTTTGAGGTAAAACATCTTCTCACTTGGTGGGAGGGGTTTTCTGTCAATAAGAGCCATGAATGACATCTTCCAGTCTGTAAACTGTAAAGGGTTACCACTGAACGTGGTTGGTTCAGGGACCGGCAAGCGGTTCATGCTTAGTGAGCTGGCGATTGCTTGAGCTAGACTGACAGACTCCTGAGTCATCGTCACTTCAGGAGCAGCTTGGCGAGATTGGAATGATGTAGCATCAGGATTTAATCGAGGTTCAGTTTCCTTTCTGTCATTAATCTCCTCATCGTGGTTCTCAAAACCTTCAAAATCGTCATATGCTCTCACACGAGCTGCTGCTATGGCAACGTCTTTTGCTGCTTGTAACTGCTGCAATTTGGCTCTCTCTTGTTCCAACTGTTGTTGCATTTCCACCTCTTTTTGTTTAATTTCTGCCAACATTTTTGCCTCTTTAAGTTTCCATTCACCCTCTAACTTGTGAAGATGTGCTTGCTGTGTTTGGATTTCTTTCATGGCTTTTGACTGTTCCAGCTTGGCTGCAAGCTCTGCTTGTGCATCTAATCTACTGCTATGGGTACTGGCTGAGCTGGAGTGGTTGCTCAATCTCTCCGGTGACTCTGCTGAGCTTACGGTTTCAGTTTTGGTGTGGCCAAAGACAGACCCATATTCATCTTTGTTTAATGTTTCTCTTACTCTTTCCTTCTCGAGTTGGTCATTATAATCTTGATTAATAGTCTCTAGACGGTTACTTATGAGGTCACAAATGTCCTTTGTTAGCGTAACACAGGCATCCATTTTCTTTACGATCTCTGGTGTGGTGTTACTGTTACGTAGGATAGGTTCATACTGCTTGCCTACGTCATCATGCTTTGCTTGAATGTCTTGCTGTAATTCATTAAGGTCTTCTGATGAACAGAGGGTTTTTAATTTTGTCCTAGTCTTCCTTGCTACCAGCTTCCAAGAGTCATAGGTCTTGTTAAATGCTTTCTCACGTTGTCTGGTGTCTTGGTCATGCATCTCTTGGCCTTTCTCTGTTAGCTTTCTTTCACGTGAGCTGGACCTACATGGTGTGTCTTTAAGTGACATCTTGTTTGTTTGTGCTGCTGCTTTAAGTCGAGTGTAGCCTTTGATTGTCCTATGCTTGAATTTACACTTGTAAGCTGTAGTTATCTTTTACCACAGAGTAATATTTATATATTTAGCATTAACAGATTATGGACATTCATAGGGATTTTTAGCATAAAACAGTAACAACAAAATTCACCCTTCAAACCTTTTCATAGACAGACATGACACAAGCACATGAGTTTCCTGAAATAGTCACAATTTTTTAGAAGCATTACGGACTGAGAATTAGTTCGCAAGTTATTTTGACCTTATAATACCATGTTATTTTTTAAGTAACTTCAGTTATGCTGTAAGCTTGCTTATGTAGAAATAGTCCTTTTTCAGTCTTTTTGCTCCTTAGCATCCAGTGTCTCTTTTTGCATCTCTAGTTGTACCTTAAGCATGCTGTCCATTTTAAGTCTTGCCTGGGTGCATGAGTTGGATGCAAGTGAAGTAAACTGGCTGGTATCGGGTTGGTAGTTGGACCTCAGATGTGATGGCGTCAGCTTCTCACCGCGGATGGCAGGGCTGGTGCAGCGATGAGTTTTCACTGTAGCGGCCCCTTGGATTTATTGATCAAGACGCAGAGAGTTTCAGACGGGTGTCGATTTATTTCTTCCTCTCAACGAGCACCATGCACCATAAGCACCATGAACACCGTGAAAACTACAGAATGAAACAGAAGAAATATATAATGCTTCTATGTAGTTTCACAAATAATTTGCACATAAATCATGTTCACATATTAATCATGTTTACACCAAATACAAATCCTTTTAACATTTTAACTAATAACCAATATGAAATGAAATATGTTTTTTAATCTGTTATGACAAATAAAATATCACATGCTTCCTTTGAATGAAATACAAAAAGAATATATGTTGCTTTCGTCTTGAGGACACGTGCAATTAACGCATAAATAAATGCAGTAATGACATTCTCTTTTCCAAAATCCTTTCTGATAAAGGTACAAACTCCACACACTTCCTTCATACCTCATTCCGCTCTCCAAGGGCGCTAATCAAAAGAGTTTCTTCACCAGCTAGCATGCCTCGACACACCCTCACAGTTCGGAGCTCTTAGAGATAACAGGTACGAACAATACAAAAGTAATGAAGTAAATCACAATTTAAACTTTTTCTTTACAAGATACAAATGTATGACACGATAAATAATTAATAGGTTTACAAGTTTTTACCGTTGTCTAACGATGCGTGAGCACCACATAGGGGATTATCACGCTTCCGGGTTTCATGGGCGGGATTTGTCAACTTTGTGCATGTCCACTTCCGGCGCAGTTCAACAATGGCTGAAACGAAGGCTAGATGTCACTGCTCTGTTCCACTTTGTAAATCGAACAAACAACGCCAACCCTACTTAAGTTTCCATGGATTCCCGACTGAATTGAGTCTAAGGAAGAAGTGGATTAAAGCGGTTCGCCGGGATGAGGGGCCAAACTTTAAAATAAAACAAGGTAGCACGTTTGTTTGTAGCCGGCACTTTAGTGAATCAGACTACACTAACGCTACAGGTAGTGCTAGCTAGGCTAGCGTTAGCTGACGCGCTATTGCTAACAACCGAGGTCGCATCAAGCGTCTGCAAATCGGTTCTGTGCCCTCCCGTTTCCAGTGGAACAACTGGGGACTGCCAAGAAGGGAGTCTGCTTATAAAAGAGCATCAACTTCGCTTAGGCCATGACGTTTGTCCAGCCCTTCCTCTGGAGCAGCCCCTACCATGTGGGGAAGAGGCGATGGAGGAGGCTTACCCGTTGGTGATGACAGAACATGATTACGGTTCTGCTCCTAAACCAGGTATGTCAGTGTTTTCCGGTGTTCTGAAATGTTGGACTACCTCCTCATGATGACCTACCAGCTTCATCACAAGTACAAACATTGCATTTTATATCTTACTTGATTAAACGTAAAGGTGAATATTGAGCTATAAAAAGCTATTTCATGTAGCTTTAGAGGTCCAAAAAACTTCCAATATGCAAGTCACAGACAAAATCTGGGTCAGATGTTTTAATTTTTTCTCTCCTCTCATACAGGTGCACTGGATGCTGCTGCTGCACAAATACAGCAACTGGAAGACAAAATCAAGGAGCTGACAACAGAGCTGTCACAGCTGAAAGTGGGTGAAGTGCATTTTCACCGATTTTGTGTCTCAGACAAGGACATCCTTTTTTACACAAGATTCACGTCAAGATATGTTTTTTGTCACTTCTGGGAGGCAATTCAACCATCTGCCTCCATGGTGGTTTATTGGTCGAAAGCTCAGAAAAAGGGACAAACATTTGAACCCATTTCTCCCAGTCCAACGCGTAGGCTGCAACTGGTTGATGAGTTTTTTCTTTTCTGCTGCAGAGTTGCTGCAGGCCTGCAAGAGAAGGTGCTGGCTGACATGTTTCAGGTCAGTGTGTCCACTGTCTCCCGTGTTGTTATAACGTGGGCCAACTACCTTTACCTGCTCCTTGGCTCCCTTCCCATCTGGATGAGTAAACAGCAAGTCAAGAACACCATGCCAAGCAAATTTGTGCAGTACAGTCCAGATGTTCGGGTAATCATCGACTGCACCGAGGTGCGATGCCAGAATCCATCATCCCTCACTCTCCAGTCTGAGGTTTTCTCTCATGGTACAAAAAACACGACAACCTTGAAGGGATTAATTGGGATTGCCCCATGTAGTGCTGTGACTTTTGTGTCAAGTCTCTTCACCGGCTCCATCTCTGACCGGAGCTGACTGAACAAAGTGGACTGCTGGACTTACTGGAGCCAGGAGATGGCTGCATGGCAGACAAGGGTTTCACCATGCGAAGCGCGCTAGCTGACCGTGGGGCAATGCTGATTATACCACCCTTCAAGATGACAGGTAGGCATGAAAGGAATGAACATTTCAAATTAAAACTGTGACCAAAATGATAATCATTAAGGTGTGCAGACAAATGTTTAAAAAGTACTGAGGCACTCACTGAAATAATAGAAATGAACTTATTTCATCTCTAACCACAAGCGCAGTTCACCAAAGAGGATGCTCTAAAACACAGCAATGCGCCCGACTTCGAATCCTCGTGGAAAGAGCAATACGCGGAGTCAAGGAATATCGCATTCGGAACACACTCTCCCTCTAACCTTGTCTGGGACAGTCAACCAGCTGTGGACCGTCTGCTGTGTGATGACCAACTTCCAGGGACCACTTGATTTAAAAGGCTACATCCCTGTTGAATAGTGTTTCCCCCGATCACATGCATTCAACTGTATACTGAATACAGTGTATATATTGAATGAGATGTATATAATGAATGAGAAGTCATTCATCTATAATCAATTGTAAAGGTCAGTCCATCCTGAAAGTATTCAAATAATGTAAATATGTAAATAATGTACTCAGAAAAAGGGAATTAATAAAATCTTTTATTCATTCATTTCCTTTATTCATTCAGTTCATTTCACTTTCTGCTGAAGATACACATTCATATATGTACCAAAGAAGTACAGGTCCACCTTCTTTTTCATCTCTTTTATCATTTCATCATCCCTCCAGACCCTTTCGACTGTTAAGTCTCCCTCAGTATCTGTTATAAAATCGCACCAACTCAATCCAGTTACTGCCAGTTGGCCTTGAACCTGCCAGTGGTATTTATGATTCTGCTTCAGTTTTGCCTGACCATTCACAATTTTTACATGTCCTGCCTCAGAAATGCTGGAGATGTCTGGGCACTTAACTTCAGCAAGCCCAAAACACGGAATGGCACTAGGGTCATATACCCTCACATCGGGGCTAGCCCCGATGTGAGGAGCATCGGGATGGATAACAAATCCACAGCGTGAGACATTTACATTGAAATGTTTTGAATATTGTTCCAGCACCTGTGGCTCGCGTTCAAGGCCCCTTTTCATGGCGGGAGTCTGGTGTACTCCCTTAAGTATCCGCCCTGCCAGGGTCTGACCAGAAGACGGCCCTTTCACATGGCTAACCTCATAGAACCTACTAGCTGTCACTCTAGGCTTGCGTAAAGCTTGCCATAATGGGCACTCAGACTGCTCACGTGTCTGCTCCTCTCTCTCAGCTGCCATCTCGTGTGTCACAGTTAAGCTGTCCAAATGGAGAAACTGTTGGGAGTTTGGGTCAACGTTTGGAAAAGTAGTGGGAAATGTTGACCCCTCTAAAGGCAGTTTAGGGAATGTTGGTGCACCTGGGTGTTGGACATAATTTCCGCGTTTGACCACAGGAGGACACTGGTAGGACAGGGGTGAACCTCGCGGCACAGGTCCGAACCTGGAGTCGACCATGGAGAGTTGAGACAAGCCATGCAGCACTGAGGATATTAGTGGTTGCGGCCTGAGGTTTTTCAGTCCTTCCCCAAGAGACAAGACTTGCGGGTCTGGGAGGGATCCTGAAATGTAAAATTAAAAACAGTAAGTGTTAAATTATCCACACATCTCTTGTCTTTCTGGAGAATTGCTCACTGCTGTTACACTACTGTGTGTTATATTTGCTACATAATTATGTGTATAAAAGTGGCAAGATACAATTATGTATTATACGGCAGCCAACAGTATGATATTAGTTACAGTAACATTACCTGTGTATGCTTGATAGAGTGTTGATTTGCATACACTCCTGGCAGATGGCTTTGGTCTCCTAACAACCAAGTCCTGAACCGGCTCTGCATGGATCCCCTGGGAATGATATTAACAAGTAGCCATGATTGTAATAGTATCTTGCTTGTAATGGTGTAAACACTATGCTCGGGCGCGGTACACAGAGTGGCACCGCTTCCAATTCACTCCCATGTTAACCAATGTAGCCAGACACGTACAGCGCTGCACCGCTTGTCCATAGACTTCCAGTCTATTTTCAGCTGCCCGTGTGCCGCGCTCGCTCCGCGAATAGTGTGTCCCAGGCGTACGTTTGGGATACACTGCTCGTGGAGTTAAGGGTGGCACTTGGGCCGCTTATCCACGGCTGAAAAATAGACTGGAATTCTATTCAATGCGGTGCCGCTCCGCGGCTACAATGTTACCTTTGTCCTTGGTCGATGCCATGTTTGCAGAGAGCTTGTGCAGGCCACAGGTGGTGGTACAGCTCTCACCTGCGGAACAAGAGATAGAAAAGCAAACCGGGATGTGCTTGTTAACAATCAAAGGTAGACCTCTAGAACCAGTGTCACTCCAATCAACCTGCCCATGTTAACATCCCAGACCACAGCCCTCACCTGCAACATGCTGTAATGGGCACTCTGGAACAACAAGGCCACTAGATGGTTGCACAGAACCTTGCCTGCTGTACAGCTGCATGAGGGTTTCTTGAAGTTCGGCTGCATCAGCTTGGAAAACAATCTACATTAAAGACAACACTAATAATGTTAGTTGCTAAAGTTAAACTAAAATGAAAATCTTGTTGCAAATGATACAGAAATGTAAGAAAGAGCATTACAATTAACCAAAAATCCTAGGAAATCTGCAACCGCAGTCTAGGAAATCTGCAACCGCAGTAGAGTAGTTAACCCCTTACACCATTAACTTGCTGGATTCAACAAAAAGGATATTAAAGAATTTAAATGCAAAGTTACATTATCATGATATATATTGATATTTGCATACCGTACGTATGTCACAAATCACATGGCTGTTGACTGACTTGATGTAAACAGGCAACAGTGGAAGGGGTTACATTTCTTGCCATATATGCCTTGCTCAAAACTTCTTAAAATAACCTTCAAATAATGGGGCTGTTCTCGCTTCTTCATCGACCTGTAACACCTAGACCTGACAGCCACCGCCCTGTCAATGATGTTGGACACTGGTGGACAAAATAATTAATGCATATACTGTGGATTTTTCATTCTAGCAAAAGGGACACTCCTATGCTGACGTTAGCTAGCTGACACTGACAGAGGCTAACGTTCTTCCTATCAGAATACAAATTAAAAGGGTGAATTGACTCAGCCTCATTTAAAGGTGAATAATCTTACTTTACTTGGATTTAACGTAGGTTAAACACATTATAACCATACGAACATCTGAGCTGACGCCAAACTGACGTTAGCATAAGCTAACCTACCTAGCTAATGTTATGTTAGCTAGCTAGCTAGTAGCCACTCACCTTCGTAGTCGTAGATGAAGTTCTCGAAAAAGAAACTGTATCCCTTGTCCACTTTGGAGCGGGCTGTGATGGAGTGTTGTTCAGTTAGTCGATGTACGTCAGAAAAAGTTATTTTGGGTAAATTTACCAGGGATGCAGTATAAGTTAACTTATAATCGTCCATCATAGGTTCGCCAGAGTGATGAGTGATCCACCGGAAGTGGCAGTGCACAAAGATCACTGAATGCGGAAGTACTACGTATCAGCGTGATAATGGCCTATTGTGACGAGAGAGTAGCAGGAAGTTTAGCATCACAAAACATCAGAAGAAGAAGAACACGGCGCTTTTCAAAATAAAAGCCGAACAGACCACAAGGTGGCACCGTAAAACCACGTCTTGTTAACACATACATATAATATTGTGTAGGAGAATATTAATACAATTTATCAGACATTTACAGTTAAGATCAAAGGATGTTGAGTGAATCATAGACTGGTTTATGTCAAACTTTAGTCAGGATACTGTTTTAAAACTGTTTAAACATTTAATAAATGGTAATAAATTTGAATAAAACACCCAAAATTAAATAAAAGTAATCATTAATTTTACATGCAAAGATTGTTGTCTGGGTTCCATACAACATACATCCATGCATCCATGTTATATTTGGGCATTTTGGTTCAAAGAAACCCATATTTCTGATATAAAAACTTTGAAAACGGGTCAAATTTGACCCGAGGACAACACAAGGATTAAGTTCATCATAGGACTGGACTTGTGTGCAAAGTTTAGTGAATTTTCATTCATGGGAACATTTCTATTACCGGCTCCTCACTGCTCAGCCCCTAA
Organism: Perca fluviatilis; assembly: GCF_010015445.1. Taxonomy (NCBI): domain Eukaryota; kingdom Metazoa; phylum Chordata; class Actinopteri; order Perciformes; family Percidae; genus Perca; species Perca fluviatilis. Next base: position 36,918,202 of record NC_053126.1, read on the forward strand.
TAATAATAATAAGTCACATGAGCTGCTGTGTGTCATAGTAATGAATAGTAAAGCCTAAACAAACAGAAAAAGACCAAACATACATTAAAATTAAAATATGAAAGGTGGGCGTCAATTCCCACTGTAGTTTGTGCTTTTTATTCAAACAAATCAGAATATTCACACCAGTTGTGTAGTCTAATGTATTGTAGTGAGTATACTGTCCTATATATATATATATATATATATATATATATATATATATATATATATATATATATATACAGTATATCTATGTATATATATATATATATATATATATATATATATATATATATGTATATATATACAGTACAGGCCAAAAGTTTGGACACACCTTCTCATTCAATGCGTTTTCTTTATTTTCATGACTATTTACATTGTAGATTCTCACTGAAGGCATCAAAACTATGAATGAACACATATGGAATTATGTACCAAAAAAGTGTGAAATAACTGAAAACATGTCTTATATTTTAGATTCCTCAAAGTAGTCACCCTTGGCTTTTTTGATAGCGCTGCAAACCCTTGGTGTTCTCTCAATGAGCTTCATGAGGTAGTCACCTGAAATGGTTTTCACTTCACAGGTGTGCCTTGTCAGGGTTAATTAGTGGAATATTTTCCGTTATTAATGGGGTTGGGACCATCAGTTGTGTTGTGCAGAAGTCAGGTTGATACACAGCCGACAGCCCTATTGGACAACTGTTAGAATTCATGTTATGGCAAGAACCAATCAGCTAAGTAAAGAGAAACGAGTGGCCATCATTACTTTAACAAATGAAGGTCAGTTAGTCCGGAAAATTGCGAAAACTTTGAATGTGTCCCCAAGTGCAGTCGCAAAAACCATCAAACGCTACAACGAAACTGGCTCACATGAGGACCGCCCCAGGAAAGGAAGACCAAGAGTCACCTCTGCTGCTGAGGATAAGTTCATCCGAGTCACCAGCCTCAGAAATCGCAAGTTAACAGCAGCTCAGATTAGAGACCAGATGAATGCCACACAGAGTTCTAGCAGCAGACACATCTCTAGAACAACTGTTAAGCGGAGACTGCGCGAATCAGGCCTTCATGGTCAATAGCTGCTAGGAAACCACTGCTAAGGAGAGGCAACAAGCAGAAGAGATTTGTTTGGGCCAAGAAACACAAGGAATGGACATTAGACCAGTGGAAATCTGTGCTTTGGTCTGATGAGTCCAAATATGAGATCTTTGGTTCCAAACGCCGTGTCTTTGTGCGACGCAGAAAAGGTGAACGGATGGATTCTACATGCCTGGTTCCCACCGTGAAGCATGGAGGAGGAGGTGTGATGGTGTGGGGTGCTTTGCTGGTGACACTGTTGGGGATTTATTCAAAATTGAAGGCATACTGAACCAGCATGGCTACCACACCATCCAGCAGCGTCATGCCATCACATCAGGTTTGCGTTTAGTTGGACCATCATTTATTTTTCAACAGGACAATGACCCCAAACACACCTCCAGGCTGTGTAAGGGCTATTTGACCAAGAAGGGGAGTGATGGAGTGCTGCGCCAGATGACCTGGCCTCCACAGTCACCGGACCTGAACCCAATCGAGATGGTTTGGGGTGAGCTGGACCGCAGAGTGAAGGCAAAAGGGCCAACAAGTGCTAAGCATCTCTGGGAACTCCTTCAAGACTGTTGGAAAACCATTTCAGGTGACTACCTCTTGAAGCTCATCAAGAGAATGCCAAGAGTGTGCAAAGCAGTAATCAGAGCAAAGGGTGGCTACTTTGTAGAAACTAGAATATAAGTCATGTTTTCAGTTATTTCACACTTTTTTGTTAAGTACATAATTCCATATGTGTTCATTCATAGTTTTGATGCCTTCAGTGAGAATCTACAATGTAAATAGTCATGAAAATAAAGGAAACGCATTGAATGAGAAGGTGTGTCCAAACTTTTGGCCTGTACTGTATATATATATATATATATATATATATATATATGGGGGCAATATCATAGTGGGGGTCTGGGTGTCCTCCCCCAGGGAAGTTTTAAGTATCAATGACAAACACAGATGACAATTCAAAATATATCAAAAATCTAATGGAAACTATGTCATTGGGCATTTTTAAGTGGGTATACATCAATCCTGGAGCTTTCTTAGTGGGTATGCTGCATATACCTGCGTATCACGTAGACTACACCACTGATTCACCCATTTAGTTACAAAAAACAAGGAGTGAGTCTTTAGTTAGTAATTCTTTTATTTGTTTCTTGTCATATTATCTCCATCTGGTGGTCGGATCAAGAACAACAGAGTTACACTGAGCTGGAACAGACTGCAGCAACTTAACAGTTATAATGTTACATTAATAACTTTAGTTATTCATATTTACTTATTTTCAGGACCTTCAAGCTTTTAATGAATCAAATTAAACAGCTTTGTTGATGGTTACAAATGGAAATAAACTTTGTAGTCAGAATAAAATGGGGCTTTAATATTCAAATTATTATATTTAAACCTGGTGTATTTCCTATATAGTGAATAGTATAGTATATAGTATACAGTATATAGTACAGAGTATATGGTATAGTATAGTGACTGTTTGGGTTGTGCTAACAGTGCTGCAGCTGGAGAAATAAGGACAGAACAACAGATCAACACATCACGCAGACTCATTACACCCTCTCTTCCCTGAATATGAACTTCTGCCATCAGGAAGAAGATTCCGTGTGCCAAGATGTAAAACAAACAGACTAAAGTTATCGTTTATTCCAACTTCCGTCAAGCTGCTGAACTCCAGTAGTAAATCTTAGCCCAGCAGAGTAGGGTGCAGTAAATACACCAGCCCTTTTGCACTTTGCAATTTAATTATTAGCCTACCGTTAATTCTCAGGATGCTGTGCTGTCATGTGTGTCCTTCTTTTGTGTCCTTGTTTCTTAGGACGCTTTGCTGATCTTACTTTAAGTTGATTTTATCCTACTGTATTGTATTTTATTTTTTTAATTTGAGAATGTTTTTATGTCACATATTGTTTGTGTTGTGAAGCAACGGATGTGGCACCGTGTCCAAGACAAATTTCCCCTTGGGGACAATAAAGTGTATTCTATTCTATTCTATCCTCTAGCTTTCTAAAGAAACAACTCATCTCTGGGCAAGACCACCTTTGTCGAGTCCAAGACAAGTCCAAGACCAGGACTAGTCAAGACCGAGTCCAAATTTGGCAGAATTGGCGGACAGCTTCGTTTGTTACATTGTGTGTCAATCAATGAAAATGAATGGCAATTAGGCAGATGCAGGGCGTGCAAAGATAATCTCAGGGTGCGAACTACGGGGGAGCTAGGGGGAGCTCGGCTCCCCTTAATAAGACATGGGCTCCCCCGAAAACGTGATTTGTGAAATTTTGGGGGGTCTCTAAAAATATTGACAATGTGTAATTTTGATGTGCAATTTCAGTTTTTTGTAATTTGATGATTTCATGTTTACTACATGTTAAGTCAAAGATTCGTAGAAAAAATATAAACATGAATTGCGCGCAAAATCCTTGAAATACATTCTGCAGTTGCAGTTGTAGCCTTGGCAAAAAGAAAACAAGGGCAAGGCAGTTTAATTAATTTTGGTTTTATGAAGTAGGCACACCTCCCGCCGGGGGGGCAACGCAAGAAGAAGCTGAAGAAACAATGTCCTATCTGGCTGAAGATGGTGGTGGTAACAGCTCATCAGAGGCCGGTCACGACCCTGACCCTTCTTGCTCCTCTCTCCCGTTACACTGGAACAGCCAGCAGTGGAGAGACTGGAAGAGCCGACATACATGGCTGTTTGTAAAGGATGGAAACTTGGGGTGCATCGCTTGTAGGGACACAAAAACCCTTCTTCTGTCTGAAAAGGTAACTGGCACACACTTGTCTGAGGAGTGGATCAATGGAGAAGTAAGCAGCACTGCTCAGAACAAGTTGCGAAAAAAAATATATAAACACAGGGACAGCATTGCACACAAGAGGGCCATTGAAGTGGCATTGATTAAGCAAAAGGAGATTCTGCCAAAAAAAGTAATTGAGGTGAATTCCAAATTAATGGAGGAGACCGCAACATCATTCAGGTCCGCCTATATGGTGGCTAAGGAAAGGCTGTCTTACAGAAAGCTCACCCCTTTAATGAAGCTTCAGGAGCTTAATGGCGCAAAGGTGGGAACTGCGCATAAATCAGATCACTCCTGCGCTGAGATTATAGGTCATATTGCACAGCAAATGCGGAAGAAGTTTGTTTCCAATATTCGAGAGCTCAATTAAAAAATAAGCATCACCATTGACGAGAGCACAGTACATGGTCGTGCCTATCTAATCCTTTACGTAAGATGTGATGTGAGTGGCAAAGGAGATGTAGAAAATGTTTTTTTAGACATTGTAGAGCTGACACAGGGCACAGATGCAGAGTCCATTTACAACAGTGCCTTCATACAGCGGGATTAGATGATGAGTTTTTGGGGAAAAACCTCATCAGCATCGCCACAGATGGAGCTTCAGTTATCACTGGCAAAAACACTGGAGTCATTGCAAGGCTTAAGCATGACTTTCCAAACATCCAGTCCATACATTGCTTGGCCCATCGCCTTGAATTGGCTGTCCATGATTCTTTGAAAGTGGTTGCTGGATGTAATCATTTCGAGTTTTTCATTGCCAAGCTGTATTCTCTGTACCACCAGTCTGCAAAGAATGTGAGATTGCTTGAGGAAGCAGCTGCGGATCTAAATATGCAGATTTTGAAAATTGGACAGATATTCACCATCAGATGGGTGGCGAGTAGTTTCAATACTGTAAAGGCTGTCTGGAATAACTACCCTGCGTTAGCGCGCCACTTCAAAATTGCAAGCGAGGATACATGTCGCAATGACACAGAGAGGAAGAAATTCCTGGCACTATACAAACACCTCACAAACTCAGGGTTTTTACTTGATTTGGCTTGCATGAAAGACATACTCCTTGAGTTGCAGGGCCTGTCACTGAAATGCCAGCAAAGAGATATCACGCTAGTTGATGCCAGTTGCCACATTCTGCAGACTATTGATATACTGAAAGCAATGAAAGCGAGTGGAGGGAAATCCACACAGAAAGCCGAACAGCGCACGTCCCTGGGGCTTTTTAAAGATGTTACTGGTTGAGGGCACAGGCAAGATGAACCGAAATCAGCTTTATCAATCTGTGATCGACAATCTCACAAGGCGAATGCCAGAATCAGACCTCCTACAAATGCTAAAACCCCTGGACAAGCGCTACTGGCCACAGGATCGGAATACCTTGATCCTGTACGGAGAAAACGAAGTACGTGCACTTGCTAAAATGCTTGGGGAACCAGCCAGAGATGTGGTCGAGGAGTTTCGTGACTGGAAGTTACAAGACAGGGCACCAGGCAGAAAGCTGGAAAAGATTTGTACAGCAAGTAGAACATACCTTCCTACTTCAGCTGTGTGTGAGAGGGGTTTTTCTGCCGTAAATGATACTGACCGCAAGACCCGCAATAGATTGCGTGAAAACAGCCTCTCATCGCTCCTTTTTTTGGACATTAATGGACCCCCCATGGAGAGTTTCGACCCAATTCCCTTTATCACATCTTGGATTAAGGCAGGTCATCGCCCATCCACTTCTTGGATTTCTGGACGAACAGCAAAGGAAGCTGAGCCCAGGCCTCTGTGGTCGATTCTGTGTTAAGGTAAGGCATGCTATTCACAATGTGTTGTGGCTGGGTTGTTAAAGGTCTGCGTGACTCTCGATGTTTTAGGCCTAATTGAACGGAGCAATTATGGTATTTTTCGATAGTCTGACTAACTTGTCTTTAACTGTTGTTCATGTGAAATGTCAAAGACCGCCTGATTTGTTTTTGTGGCTGGCTGTTTGCTGTTTGACCTATCAATCCCTGTCGATAAAGTATAATAGGATAAATCCTGTATAGCGCATACACTGTTATGTATCTTTGTAAGTTGCGCAAAGCGCCCAGTGAACAAATAAAAAAAGTTGGCTCCCCCAAAGGGCACGGTATAGTTCGAACACTGGATCATCTAATGTGTGATTGGTTATATTGGCAAGACCAGTGGCAGAGACCAAGACAAGTCCAAGTCTGAATACCAGCGAGTCCGAGACAAGTCCGAGACCATAGAAAAACCATCTTGAGTCCGGACTCGAGTACTACAGCCTGTCTCTGACCCCGACATGCTTCACCGTTGGGATGTGCAGGTGGGAGCGGTGCCTGGTTCTCACACTGAGAGCTGAGGCCAAACAGTTCAATCTGGATTTCATCAGACCGGAGAATGTTGATTCTCAGTCTGAGAGTCCTATAGATGTCCTAAATGTGTCTTTAACTACGGAGACATCTGGACACTCTGCCATGAAGCCCAGATCGGTGGACTGTTGCAGTGATGTTGTCCTTTTAGAAGTTTCTCCAAACAGGATCTCTGGAGCTCGGGGACCACCCACAGCTCAGAATTCAGAAGTCACAATAGTGTGTTTAAATAAAACTACTAACTTCCCAATTGTCAGACAACCCGGTATTCCTAAAGAAAGTCGACTCGACTTTTCAAAAAAGCTTTGAGCTTTGAGAGGCTGTCTCTACGAAAATATACAAAGTACTCTCCCAAACGTTAATGTCTTATTATTACACAGATTAAAGCCATCAGACCTTCCTACTTGGTCAAAGACATGACCTGTCCTACTCTCTGTCTGATTGGCTAGCACGCTTTTCCTTCGTTGGTTGGGTTGGTTAGGTTTAGACACGAGGAGCGAGATTGTTTAGGGTTAGGTGAAGAATATCAGGGTGAGCCAATCAGAAGCAGAGTAGGAAGTGTCAAGCCTTCGCCATAGTAGGATGTTCTGATGTTGTCATTCTGCTTAATAATTAGCCATGTGCTTCTGTTTAGGAGAATGTGTAGCATACTTTTGGAGAAACGGGCCTTTGGAGAAATGCAAGTTTGTTTTTGTGATACCTAGTTGTCGGACTAACGGACTTTCTGTCCAATGGGACAATTTTCGGACTATTGTGGGCTTTTAAATTAGGAGCTGTTGGAGAGTGCTGGTTGTTCCAGACTTCTTCCATCTAAGAGTCATAGAGGCCACTTTGCTCTGACACAATCCTGTCTCTGAGCTCTGCAGGAAGGTCCTTCGGCCTCATGGTCTGGTTTCTGTCAGCTGGGAGACCTTCTATAGACAGATGTGTGCCTTTCCAAGTTATGTCCAATCAGTTTAATTTACCACAGGTGGAATCCAATCACAGCACAGGGGCTGAATACTCATGTCAATGTATTATTTAAATTTCTTCTTTTTGATATATCAGAAAACATTTCTAAGATTCAGTTTTCTTTGTCATTATATGGGGGTATTATATGTAGATTAATGAAGGAGAAATGTATTGATATTAGCATGAAGCTAAATAAAAGTAAAGCTTTGAATGCTCTGTATGTGACAAAGATTGATCTGATTTGTAGTTGTTAGTGACCACGACGGATGTAGTCTAGAATCTTTTCAGTTTGGCGTTGATGGTAGTGATGTCAGGCACAGTCTGGCCTTTGATAATAGCTGGGACAGTTTGGTTCTCAATCTCTTTTTCACATCTGTCTCCATGGTAACTAGGAGGACACTCACACAAATATTCGTTGGAGTTCAGCAGCCGCCTACACTTCCCGTTCTCACATGTGTCTTCGTGGCAGGGAGAGATGTTTCGGGAGTAATAGACATAGAGCTTGTGATGACTAAAAACACTATATTCAGATAGCGTACAATCAAGTTTATCAGAAACCTCCAGGGCTTTTGGGACTTGAACAAAGTCATTTTGAATACTAGCGTGCATCACTTTAACATACTGTCTAAAATGCTCACCGTAATGATCGCAAGTTTTTATATTAAATGAAATCTGATCACAAGCTTTCATTGAGTATTTCCACATGTCGTTGTGGCATTTAACCAGCTTATCTGTTACTTCTTGCATATTTATCTCCTCTGCTTTCAGAGTGTAGCCCACATTGACAGTGATTGTACCCACAGGGATCTTTATCATATTAAATAACTTATGCTTTGTATGTTCATCTGTATACACCATCACCACCCAGTTGTACCAGAAGTACTTGTTATCCAGAAACTCTTTCACCTGAACAGCGATGGCTGTTGTGTTGTCAGCACTGAGTCCTTTGCTGATCTCCATCACGTCTTCCTCCAGGTAGTGCTCATAGTTGTCCAGGCATTCGGCTTCCAGAGCTGATTTCTGAGCTGCGTAGACATCGTTGAACATCTTGGTGTGTTTGGCTTCTATACCTGATGAATCCAACCCGATCAGTTTCCAGTAGAACTGGTTCAGCACCATCCCCTGCCACAGCAAACGACTGAAATAGACATTATATTTGCCAATCTCTTGAAAGTCACATTTAAACTTCTTCCTCAGCAGTACGTTGAGGTTTCCACTGAGAGACGTGTCATTGACCGTCAGGTAATGGTAGAAGTTGGCCACACTGGCCTCAGTTCCTGTGTTCTCATAGTAGTTGGTGAATATCTCTGCCAGTCGGAGTTTCTGATCTTCATTTGTTACCAACTGACTGTTCTGGAGAAGATCATTGAACTTCTTCCAGGCGTTGAGGATGCGGAGCTCGTCTTGAGAGTAAACGCTGGCGTAGTTATACCATTCGACGTCTGTTGCCAGGTTGGAGATCTGGATGGAGATTGAGTCCAACTTTCTGTTCACTTCAGCAAACCCTTTCTTCACCTCGTTCAGCACCGGGTCATCCTGAGGGATGAAGATCAAGACCATGTTGACAACAGAGAAGATCAGGCTTCCGATGCCGGGTGCCAAGCTGGCGATGTTGGCAAGACTGTTCATCACAGCTGTCAACTTTTTGATATCAATCTTTTCAATCCCTTTTTTTATTAAAGGGAGGACTTCTTTTGCCGCTGATAAAGCTGCTAAAGATTTTTCCCATTTTTCTCTGTTTTCGAAAGGTTGGTCTCTCTTCACCCTGTAGGATGGTGAGATGACGGAAGATGTGGGATCATGTGATTCAGCTGAGGATGTCGTCCAGTAGAGAAGAAGGATCAATGAAGCCAACAGCCGAGGGAACACCATGACTGCAACACAGACAACACAACATGGAAAAAATGTTAGAGTGGTTTTTATAGCCTGTGAACCAAACAAATCTGCCGAGCTGGTGTTTCATTTTCTCTGGCAGATACGTCTGGCTCTCGTCACATTCAGACAGTTTTCCAGATGAAGACAACCTTGGCAGTTCAATCACAGAGGAGCATCAACGCTCCAGATTTGAAAATTCAACATTCACCATACCTGCTGTGCATTTAAATGTACTGAGTGAGCCTGACCTGGCTGTGGAGGGAGGCCACCACAGAATAAACCGGGGGTCTCATTTATAAATGTGGTGTACGCACAAAACAGGGCTGAAAATGTGCGTATGCCACTTGCCACGCAAAGGTTGTGATTTATAAAAAATTGTGCTGTCAAACGATTAAAATATTTAATCACGATTAATAGCATTAATGTCATAGTTAACTCGCAATTACAGTTTTTTTCAATCGCTAACAAGCGCTTACCCATACTTCGGATACTTTTTCTAAACTCATAACACAGACTGACACCTACAAAACACAATTGGCCAAATGGATAATTTTCTTCTCAAAAACACATTTTGTTAAATATATACTAACTCTCCATTTCAAGACAGAACACATGTTTCTCTGCACACACTGACTTTACCAAAACACTGGAAATCTGACTCAAAATGAAATTATTCTGTCAACGAATAACACTTGTTTTCACTTCACAAGGTACATGCCAGTCAATCAAAGTAACCAGGTTTCAAAATACTGGCTATTGTCGACATTATAAAACTGCATACTTATGTTTCAGGTATTTGCATGCAAAAAATCTATCCACACCCTTTTACAATAAATTTCTTGGTTGGGAACTGTATGTCCACATGTACAATAATGTTCACATTCAAACACATTTCAGTAAAAGCAAATCAGTTTTTTTTTCTTTCTTGTTTTACTAAATAAGCAGTACAGTAGAAACACAGTATACAGTATAGAACAGAAACTGCTCTGGTAGCAGGCGCTGGTGGAGATCATTGAGAAAGGCGAGGCTCGGTATTATAGGGTGGACCCAACCTGACATTGGTGAAGGAGTAATCCTGGATTTGCCATTGCTGCACAACATGGTAATGTACCCCTCTCTGTCCTGGCACATCAACTGTGGCCCTCTTTCCAAATATATTTTTTCTACGCGGCCTCCTTTGGACAGATTGAATCCTAACCTCATCAAACGAATTCATGAGGGGCCTGGTTGGTCTCCAATTCCATAACTCTCTGAAACAAAGTTTATGTAGATCATGTCATTATTGTATATCATACTGTACTGTAACCTATTACTGTGTAGGTTATCTACTTGCAAAGTACAAAGCTTATAGAACTGGACATTGAGTTGAATATACACTATACCTGGACATATTGTCATAAGTGTATAGCCTCTCTAGTAAAGAGCTGGTTGATCACATGGTCAATGATAGTGGCACAAATCTCATCACTGACTACTGTTCTTGCAGCCCTTTGAATGCCACCACCACGCATTCTTACACCTCTACCTCGCCCTCTCCTTGGGCCTGCTCTTCTCCCCAGCCCTGCTCCTCTCACTGCTCCTCTCACTGCTCCTCCCACTGCTCCTCTCGCTTGCTCCTTCCTGCTCATCTGCTCCTCCCACTGCTCCTCGCTGCTCCTCCCACTGCTCCTCTCACTGCTCCTCCCACTGCTCCTCTCACTGCTCCTCTTCCACTGCTCTCTCCCACTGCTCCTCTCATCGCACCTGCACCTCCTTCTGCATCTCTCACTGCTTCTGCACCTCTCCCTCCATCTCTCACTGGGCCTGCTCTTCTCGCTGGGCCCCTTGCTCTCCCTCTTCCTCTTCTTCGTCCAGACATTACAGTGTTTGTATTCTTCTGTTTCTGTTTCCAAAAATATCACTCCTCAAAGTTCTTCTTTTATAGTAATTGAAAGAAATAACCCCTGCCACTGAGTCTAAGCCAGACTGGAATCAGCTGTGGTTGGCCCACTTTACCCAACATGAATCAGCTGTGTGTCAATTTTTCAATTGTCTTTTTTTTTTTCAGCTGAGATATGTTGTTTTTGAACTCATATCATTGCAGAAGCAGATGTTTTTATACTGTATCTAAGGTTTGGATAATTGTTTTTGCTATTGTGGGATGTTGTGTGTTAACATTCGTAAATACTACACAAACAATCCATCATTTTGTTGGGAGGTATAGCTTGTCTGTTACAGTTTTTTTCAGTCGCTAACAAGCATTTGTCCAAACAGTTGTCACATTTTCAAAACTCTAAACACAATTAGCACAGCATCAGTCTTTTTTGGCCATACAATTCACATATTTCATGTCTTTTTCACACAATATGCAGTCAGTGAACACATTTCCACAACGCTTACATTTTCTTAACAGACAAGCTATACCTCCCAACAAAATGATGGATTGTTTTTGTAGTATTTACGAATGTTAACACACAACATCCCACAATAGCTAAAACAATTATCCAAACCTTAGATACAGTATACAAACATCTGCTTCTGCAATGATATTAGTTCAAAAACAACATATCTCAGCTGAAAAAAAAAAAGACAATTGAAAAATTGACACACAGCTGATTCATGTTGGGTAAAGTGGAGGAGCAGTGAGAGGAGCAGTGAGAGGAGCAGTGAGAGGAGCAGTGAGAGGAGCAGTGAGAGGAGCAGTGGGAGGAGCAGTGGGAGGTGCAGTGAGAGGAGCAGTGAGAGGAGCAGTGAGGAGCAGTGGGAGGAGCAGTGAGAGGAGCAGCGAGAGGAGCAGTGGGAGGAGCAGTGAGAGGAGCAGTGGGAGGAGCAGTGGGAGGAACAGTAAGAGGAGCAGTGAGAGGAGCAGCGAGAGGAGCAGTGGGAGGAGCAGCGAGAGGAGCAGTGAGAGGAGCAGTGAGAGGAGCAGCGAGAGGAGCAGTGGGAGGAGCAGTGAGAGGAGCAGCGAGAGGAGCAGTGGGAGGAGCAGTGAGAGGAGCAGTGGGAGGAGCAGTGGGAGGAACAGTAAGAGGAGCAGTGAGAGGAGCAGTGGGAGGAGCAGTGAGAGGAGCAGGGCTGGGGAGAAGAGCAGGCCCAAGGAGAGGGCGAGGTAGAGGTGTAAGAATGCGTGGTGGTGGCATTCAAAGGGCTGCAAGAACAGTAGTCAGTGATGAGATTTGTGCCACTATCATTGACCATGTGATCAACCACGGTCTTTCACTAAGAGAGGCTATACACTTATGACAATATGTCCAGGTATAGTGTATATTCAACTCAATGTCCAGTTCTATAAGCTTTGCACTTTGCAAGTAGATAACCTACACAGTAATAGGTTACAGTACAGTATGATATACAATAATGACATGATCTACATAAACTTTGTTTCAGAGAGTTATGGAATTGGAGACCAACCAGGCCCCTCATGAATTCATTTGATGAGGTAGGATTCAATCTGTCCAAAAGGCGTCGACGTGGACGAAATATAATTGGAAAGAGGGCCACAGTTGATGTGCCAGGACAGAGAGGGGCGAACATTACCATGTGTGCAGCAATGGCAAATCCAGGATTACTCCTTCACCAATGTCAGGTTGGACCCTATAATACCGAGCGCCTCCTCGCCTTTCTCAATGATCTCCACCAGCGCCTGGTACCAGAGCAGTTTCTGTTCTATTACTGTATACTGTGTTTCTACTGTACTTTATTTAGTAAACAGTAAGGAAAAAAAACTGATTTGCTTTTTACTGAAATGTGTTTGAATGTGAACATTATTGTACATGTGGACATACAGTTCCCAACCAAGAAATTTAGTGTAAAAGGTGGATTGCATGTTTTGCATGCAAATACCTGAAACATAAGTATGCAGTTTTTATAATGTCAACAATAGCCAGTATTTTGAAACCTGGTGTACTTTGATTGACTGCATGTACCTTGTGAAGTGAAAACAAGTGTTATTCGTTGACAGAATCATTTCATTTTGAGTCAGATTTCCAGTGTTTTGGTAAAGTCAGTGTGTGCAGAGAAACATGTGTTCTGTCTTGAAATGGAGAGTTAGTATATATTTAACAAAATGTGTTTTTGAGAAGAAAATTATCCATTTGGCCAATTGTGTTTTGTAGGTGCCAGTCTGTGTTAAGAGTTTAGAAAAAGTATCCGAAGTATGGGTAAGTGCTTGTTAGCGATTGAAAAAAACTGTAAGACAATGTAAGCGTTGTGGAAATGTGTTCACTGACTGCATATTGTGTGAAAAAGACATGAAATATGTGAATTGTATGGCCAAAAAAGACTGATGCTGTGTTAATTGTGTTTAGAGTTTTGAAAATGTGACAACTGTTTGGACAAATGCTTGTTAGTGACTGAAAAAAACTGTAATCGCACATTTTTATCTATTTTAAATGTCCCTTGATTTCTTTTTGTCCCATTATTTTTTCTCATTTTAATGCTCTTATCAACATGATACGATACTTTTAAAACAGTGCCTGAACCGAAAGATATATATATTTAAAAAAGGAGCACTTTGTTCAATTGTAATTGTCTGTTCTGTATGTTCAAAAATATAAAACAATAAAAAGTTGATCTAAAAAAAAAGGAGCACAAAACGGTGAAAACAACCACTGGATGGGAAAAGGGTATTTTACAATTACAGGGAATGCACCACGAGGCTGACGAGGCGAGCAACATGACATCATGACTGCTTTTCAGACAATGCCAGTCCGGTGTTGGAGTCCTCTCCAGTGAAATACAGACACACTTTACACCGTTTAGCTGTAAACATTTTAACCGTGTTTAATCCAGCTGCTAGCTAACGCTAGGCTAACGTTAGCTGCTGCTAAGTGTAGTGTTGACTGGCCTCCTGTGCAGTAATGTTTCAGTTCCCTCTAACGTCCGTTTTCGGAGAATCAGAGAGAAGCGCAGGCATCTAAGTGGCACCTAAATAAGGCACCGAAATCCACGTTGCTATTTGGTCCGGTAGATAACGGTCGTTAAGGCACCGGTGCCGTATTAGCACCGGGTCTCGGACCCCATTCAAAACGGCGATTTTCATCGAAAAGCGACTAGTTTGCAGGTATGTACTACTCTTTGGCCGGCTCACAAGCAAATGCAAACAAGTGTGTGCAGCATGCATGTTGTTTTGTTTCCAGTCTAGCTAGATCCGGTGTGGTGTTGTAGTTTTTCTAACGTTACTAGTTGTTGCAACAGCATGTGAAAAAACTACAAAGTTTGCTGGGCCAAAAAGAACGTTAATCTCGCGATAAAGAAATGTACGCCGTTAAAATGGGTTTGCGTTAACGCCGTTAATAACGCGTTTAACTGACAGCACTAATAAAAAACAAACTTGAAGGGAGAATGTGCGGTCCTCCACGCAAACTCTGACCCATGCGTACGCACATTTTGGAGACAAAATAGGAATTGGCGACGCAGATGGTGAGATGGTGAACTGAAGTCAGACTGCAGAGAGTAAATGGGAATATGATTACTCGTAATATTTTCTAGTATTGATGCCTCACGCACATTCTTTCACTCATATATCATCCACGTTACCATGAAGATGAAATCCAGCAGTGTTATTTGCGCTTGTACTGAGTGAATTGTTCCATAAACACCTCCAACTCAAATCTTAAATCAAAACTCGTTCTTAATGTTAATCAGCGCTGTCTCGCCGTCACATTGTCCGCTACGGAGCGCAGGAGGAGGAGATGGCCTGACTGCATGGAATACAGATATCATCAAATACCCTAGCATTAGATAACTGCAGAACACAGTGTAAATAACTAAATATATGTCTTTAAAACTGTGCATATATCATCAAATGTCAAAGTCTGGAAATACAGCCGTTAAGCTCTCGCGCAATCGTTACACTTAATGTCCTCGTTATCAGTCTAAACTTTACAGTTTTTCACGATTGCTATGACAGTTTTTTCAATACTTTTAACAACTTTCCTAAACTCTTAACGCACCAACACACCTACAACACACAATTGGCAAAACAGTTAATTCCATGCTCAAAATCACACATTGTAAACTAAACTCCAACGCTGATTTTCAAAATACAATATTTCACTAACACAATACACTATGTTTACCAAAACAATGCAATCATGTCTCAAAATCAAATAATTCTTCCAAAACACTAACACATGTTCTCTTCTAATAGGAACATTTAGTCAATCATAGCCCAATGTCATACAAAACATTAACATCCCATGGAATTACTACAGAAACTGCATTATTTAATATGTGTCAGTCAGGTCTGCCCTTATACAACAGACAATAGTGATTGTATTGATCATAGATTGTGTTTTGGACTGCAGTTTCTCTTGAAGTCTCTCTACATTTTTGTTTTGTTGGGTTTAGTAAATGCATGCATATTTTTTTTTTTACTGTAAAGATTATTTTTTGGGCTTTTCCACTTTTATTTGACAGGACAGCTAGTTGAGAAAGGGGAGAGCAAGAGAGAGAGAGGGGGGGGGAAGACATGCAGGAAATCGTCACAAGTCGGATTTGAACCCTGGACCTCTGCGTCGATGCATAAACCTCTAAGTATATGTGCGCCTGCTCTACCACTGAGCCAACCCGGCCACCATTTTGTTTCTTTTGCTGCAGAGATTCAATACAAAAAATGAATGACCCATCTGAAAAAAGGAGACAGAGACAGAATTGTCCTGGTACTCCTCTTCCTCTCCCTCGTGAAGGCATGTTCTTTGTTCATCTACAGTATATTGTTCAAATAGGTCCTCTTTTACTGTACTACCATATGATCATGTGATTGAAAGAACCTCAACACCTGAGTGTGTTTCCAAAAGGGAATCAGCTGGGATTGGTCTATTTGCATAACTTCAATCAGCTGTTTCTCAATAAATGCATGTATAAAATGCAGGGGATATATTTGTGTTTCAATTTACAATATGATCAGCTGTTCACTTTGACTTTAGCCTATAAGTTAGGTTTAGAACATGATGTTATCTGTTCTGACATACAGTGTGAAAGCATTTGTAAATTGGTCACACATTGTTTTGGTTTTGGTGGAGTTTGTGTGTAAAAGAAGTTCAAGCTTTTTAAATGTGTGTTAACTGTATGCATTTTGTGTCAAAACAACAAGAAATGTGTTAATTGTATAGCCTACACAGACAGATGTTGTGCTAACTGTGTTAAGAGTTTAGGAAAGTTGGTAAAAGTATTGAAAAAAGTGTCATAGCGATCGTGAAAAACTGTAATACTGTTCATAACAAAACCTGCATGAAGAAAAGTGTGTTTGCCTATTACATTTCATCTTCAAATTGTATTTCGGGGTGGGGGATACCACTGATGCTGTGATTTTGGCAAGGTGTTAACAATCACAAATTGTTGTAAACATATAAATCCTACGGTGAACCCGTGTGTAATGCTGCATGGCACTGCTGGCCCTGCAGGAGGACTACGCTAATGGCAGAATTAGGAGAAAAAGAGACTTCAGGGACCATGACGATGACTGGCTAATATGCCGATTTAAATTCCCTAATGTAGCTGTAATAGTAATATAGCTGAGCTCTTGGATTTATGTACTGAATTGGGCCCAGTAGAGAGGGCAACGCGCCGGAACCGTGCCATCCCGGTCCAAATACAGGTCCTCGCCACTCTGGGTGAAACCGGCTGTTTTCAGGGGGAAATGGCTGACAGCTAAGTGTTTTTTAAATAAATATTATATATAATCTTCAACTTCATCACTAAGGCTTGTTTGGATATAATATATAGTTCTGTTAAGTCTTATTATATACGTCTGGTATATCGAAGCTGTCCCCGAGTACCGTAATGCCTGCTGATTTGGAAGATTTTATTAATAAAGGTAGTCTATAGATCCGGTTTCCCTACACTGTGCGACATCAGGCCGAAATTATAATTCAATTGGCAGCAATTCCCGAGCGTCTGAGAGTTTTTTGTTTTGTTTTTTCTCCACCAGTCGTCATGATTCGGCATGTTTCGGTGTAACGAAGAACAACTGCCAGGGTCATTAACATACTGATCAGCATTCACGAGGTGCTTTACATTGACTATTTATGGTTAAAATGGGCGTGTACAGAGCGGGATAAGAGGCTGATCAACGTACGCACACTTGTAGTCAATCTGTGATTTATAAAGGGAACATTGCTTACAGGTGTGCGTACACACGGTTTTATAAATCTGAATTTTTTTCGGCGTTCGTCATTTTGGGCTTTTGGGCGCACGTACACTTATAGTAAGGATCCTACGCACAGTTTTATAACTGAGACCCCTGGCTCCCCAGAGAGGAGAGACTGAGCACACACTAAAACCTGCAGGAGGTGGAGACCAAGGGGCACTTTCTAACCTCTCTACCAACTCTACCAGGACATCAGGGACACTTTTTACCCACAGATCTCTGCCATCCACAGAGACAGACATTTGTCAGCTGCTGTGACCGCAAAAGGGCCTCCAATGGGAAACCCCCACAAAACCCACCTGTGACACACACACACACACACACAGTTTCAAATATCTGTATATAATTTTATCTGATGTTACATTTTTAATAAAAAAAAATAGTATTAATCCATCCTAATATTGTGTTAATGTACATATAACTATTTATTGTGTATTATACCAAAGAATTTCTAATATACCAAGAAGTGCCACTCCCTCGTTACTTCCGGGTTCTGAACTGGTTGCAGTTCCACCAGAAATCCATATAGGGGGCGCTCACAGGCCAGTGCAGAATGAATGGGACTCTATGGAGCTATACCCCTCAAACCCCACTTTTCTCAGGATATAATTTTTTGTCTAGTAATTTGAATGTTGCATTCGAAAGGGGAGGTAAAGAAAATACACATTGCTGGGTGTTAGATTTTTTAAAGTAGCTTTTCTGTTCTAAAAAGCCTTTTAAAATGTCAATGACGTCATACACATATACGGCCAGAGATACTGCTTTACGGCAAGCTCTGAGTCGCTTCCTTTGTTCTCTCGAGGCATCGACAACACAGCTGACAGGTTAGTCTCTGTTAATACAACACAGCTGACAGGTTCGGCTCTCCTTGTTAATACAGATGCTAGAAAGAGGTTTGCTGATGTTTTAAAGACCACGCCGAAATATTCACTCTGACATTCAGGCTCTGCTTCGGATGCCGTCAAGCTGGAGCTCCGATCGTAATCAGTCCTTCACTGACCAATCAGCATTCATTAGCAGAATGCTAGCGTGTTATGGGCTACAACGACTCACCCTGTAAGAAATCAAAAGGCCATAGGTACTCGTTCATTCAACTTTCGACCTATAACCCATGTTGAACTTGCTAAATCTACAATCAAATCTGAGGTTTCTCAACGACAATCAGGTGAAAGAGACACATTTAGCCGTCTAGCTCCATAGAGTCCCATTCATTTTGCACTGGACCGCGATCACCCCCAGTGGAACTCTGGTGGAACTGCAACCAAATCTGGTACAATGGGGCTGGATAGGGAGTGGAACGGCTTTCCGTAGAAAGGCTTTGATTATACCATGGTCTGGGTGAATACTCGATTCTGATTGGCTGCAGGGTGTCCATTAAAAAGTGATGTAGGACACCTACTAAAGGAGTTCGGTGAAACTGACTGTTCTAAATGAATGCGCTACATTAAATCAAAAAGGAAATGTGGATTTATTATTTCCAACTCGTCCTCTGAACACCACAGGATGGCGCTAAAACACACAGGCTGCAAGAAGTAAGTTCTACTGGCCCTCTGGACTGACTTTGTTTCCCAGAGAATAACGTTATCTCACATCCCGTTCACTGTTCAGGTCGCTGCTTCAGGCTGCGCCGCTGCAGCCGACAGCAACGTTACACATCGCGGATCAAATTCTTCGTAAAAGTCGTTATATTGTTTTGGGGACAATGACATGGCTGATAGCTAGCTTGTCTTGTTGTTCAACATACTGTCAAATTATTTTTACTGATTGCCAACTGTACACAATGTTATTGACTTTGGATCTTGCTAGCATAGCGTTAGCTTTCTGGCTCGTAGCTAAACTGAAGGGTTCTACCAGCTGAGCGGACTATATAAATATCTCCGGTTGCTAAGGGAGACAAGTCGTATCTAAGGTTCTTCCTAATTCCTGGTGGAGAGAACAACGTTTGCATTGCATAAGAACCTGATGGACGGGAATCATTGTTCCAGGTATTAGTCAAACCGTCAGGTGTAACCAGGGAAACGGAGTTATTGTTTGGATAAACTTTAGATTTCAATTGTAAAACTAATTAAAATATGAACTATTGTTTTAAAAATATGTTATTTGGCAAATGACCATGGTATAAGCGGGTTAATGCCCGACGAGGTGTCCATTGTCAGGTAGTAATGGACCTCCGCTGCGCGTCGGACGGTTCACACCTCGCCGTCGTCCATTAATACCTGACAATGGACACCTCGTCGGGCATTAACCCTTACATGTCTGATGCTTTGGCAACATTGTTACTGAAACTTTCATACCAATAAAGCCCCTTAGAGAGAGAGAGAGAAAAAAAAAAAAAAAAGAGATGGGTGGGGGAGAGAGACAGAGAGAGTGAGGGAGAGAGAGAGAAAGAGATGGAGAGAGGGAGAGAGAGGATAAAAAGCCCAAGATGACATCCTCAAATGTCTTGTTTTGTCATATTTATTTGTCAGATTTTTCCTGTTCTTTTAGAGAAAAGTCTATTATTGGAAAAGAAAAGAGGAAAAATCTGCAAAATAAAACTGAATACTTCTGTAAAATGACATTTTACACAATGTAAAGACCTGGAGAGAGGCTCGGAGAGCTGGACGCTGGCCCACAGACGTCTGCCTGCTGTGATTGGTCGGCTGGCTGGATGGCCCAGAAGCGTCTGCCTGCTGTGATTGGTCGGCTGGCTGGATGGCCCAGAATCGTCTTCCTGCTGTGATTGGTCGGCTGGCTGGATGGCCCAGAAGCGTCTGCCTGCTGTGATTGGTCGGCTGGCTGGATGGTTGCTGGATGTGATGGTGGTCTCTGAGGACAGTCTGCAGGTTGTTGAGTCTCAGAGGAAGCCCCTGATCTCTGGGCTTGACAGGACAGAAGCAGTCCTTTTAACAGGAAGCTGATTGGCCACACCTTCTGACAGGTGGAGCTGAGGACGCACACGTTTACCATGTAGGGACAACTCTCTGATACACCACTGATAAACAACTCAGCACTTATCTATCTATCTATCTATCTATCTATCTATCTATCTATCTATCTATCTATCTATCTATCTATCTATCTATCTACAGTCATCTGAAAAAAATAGTACACCCATGCTAAAGTTGACTAAAAAGAGGAATACAAAAATCAGCTTTTGGAAATTGATCTTAATGCCTTAATTAAAAAAAATTGGAAAGATCCAACCTTTAAGGACCACTATTTTCTTTGTGAATGAATAATGTATCGTAAATAAATAAATGTTCTTCCTTACAATACAGGGGGCATAAGCTATTTTAATTCCAAAGGCCAAGGGAACTTTATCAGGATGCATAGTATCCTGGATCCTTTAAAAATAAAAATCTGCCTGCTTCTAAGGGAATTTAACATAGGGGTGGACTGACTTATACCCCCTCTATTTTAAGGAAGAACATTTATTTATTTACGATATATTATTTATTCAGAAAATAGGTGTCCTTAAAGATTGGATTTTTCCTAATTTTGCCATTGCTGATTGTGAGAAGCTGAAGTTACAAAGCTCCCAGATGGCAGATGATATCAGCCGTAGATATTAATGTGTGAGTCCCAGAGAGGAGGCAGGAGAGGCTGTTGGCCTTTAATCATTTTGCTCATTGAGCTCAAACAAGAGTCAAGGTAAACAAATAAAGAGTCCAAAGTCTCACTTTATTTCTCTAAAGTAGACTGAATGATTTCAGTAAAGTGTCTGGCTGCCAAGTCCATGATTAGTCAAACTTTATTCTTGACTTAGCAATGTGTCCATGAAATTTGACATTCAGATTTCTATGTAGACTTGAGTTGCCATGAAGTTGCAGGAGTAATATGCCTCTGGTCACACCTCAAAATCAGGAATATATTTTTCAGATATTATCTAATGTTATATCCAAGTCATAATCACGATAGGGAAATTCGATATGTCCGATTTGTATCCAAGGAAACGCATGAATGCAATTTAATGATCTAGGACGTACGTACAAATTTTGAATGCGCTGTATAAATGTCCAAAGAATGCTTCTTAAACCAGAATAACACGTTACAATTACATCATTTAATCCCCCTTCAAGTTAGCAGAGCGCTAATCCAGAAGTAGCCGGCTCGTCAGGCAGAGGTCTTTAGGGTTCCTGCTCTATGGGCCGCACAGTGAGGAAGCAGCGCCGATCATCCGGGTCATTTTTGGCTCCATGATGGCTTCATGCTCCACTGAGCAACCTTCACAGGAATGAAGGGGCTCTGCCTCCAGCGCTGTATGCAGCTCTGATTATACATCCATGAACTCAACCCACCTTTAGAGAACATGGTGTTATAGTGTCGGCGTACACAACCAACTCTGTGATCATCCAACCGTTTAAAGACCTGAACAAGTTGTACACATGGGAGTGGAACCCATAGATATATATAAAGCCTAGATGTCTCATCCGCGCTGCTGGCCAATGGAAGTCGACGTCCGCACCTGGATGCCATCTTGCCACAGTCAGCTCGCTCCCTATGGCTCGCTCACTCATAACATTGTGTTGTAATGGTGCATTTACTTTTTAAATAACCATAACTTGATCAATTTTCTACCGATTTTCAAACTGTTTAGTTTTCTATAAACGTCAGAGATGTAGTAAATGACACTGCATAGGCCTACTTATGAATAATTATAACCATGGACTTTCATATGAAAAGAACATTAAACAGAACAGATAGGTGCAATGAATATACACACGCACAAGGTATTTATGTTAAATCAATATATAGGCTACTAAAACTCAGTGTATAGAATGGCAACAGATATATTGATATATTGATATATATATATATATATATATATATATATATATATATATATATATATATATATATATATATATATATATATATATATATACAGTACAGGCCAAATGTTGCACACCTTCTCATTCAATGCATTTTTTTTCCTTTTTTTTTTCATGACTATTTACATTGTAGATTCTCGACAGAAGGCACAAAACTATGAATGAACACATATGGAATTATGTACTTAACAAAAAAGTGTGAAATAACTGAAAACATGTCTTATATTTTAGATTCCTCAAAGTAGCCACCCTTTGCTTTTTATTAATAGGGGAAAAACTTCCACTAATTAACCCTGACAAGGCACACCTGTGAAGGTAAAACCATTTCAGGTGACTACCTCATGAAGCTCATTGAGAGAACACCAAGGGTTTGCAGAGTTATCAAAAAAAAGACATGTTTTCAGTTATTTCACACTTTTTGTTAAGTACATAATTCCATATGTGTTCATTCATAGTTTTGATGCCTTCAGTGAGAATCTACAATGTAAATAGTCATGAAAGTAAAGAAACACATTGAATGAGAAGGTGTGTCCAAACTTTTTGGCCTATATATATATATATATATATATATATATATATATATATATATATATATATATATATATATATATATATATATATATATATTTATTTATTTATTTATATGAATATTATTAATATAAAAATTTAAATTACTACATGTTTATTTTAAACAAGTTTAAACTATTATAAAAGTGACATTTATTTGCAATAAAAAATAGATTTCCCTTTACAAATATACATAAAGAAATGTTGCATGTTGAAATCCCCACCCTGTAGAGAGAACTACACTACTAGAGACTTTGAGGTATACACATGGAGGATAGAGATAAACAAATTCAATTCATTTCAATTTTATTTGTATAGCACCAATTCATAACAAAAGATATCTCAGGACATTTTTCAAATAGAGCAGAAAGAGAGAGAGAGAGAGAGAGGTGCACGGCAACAGTATTGGCAATGGCAGTCAAGCAGGACCATGGCAGGAGGCTCCACTAGGATTGATGAGAACCTGCAAGATGAGAAAACACAAGAACTCCGGGGAAGAAGTGAAGTTAGTAACATGCATTAATTGGACATGAATGTGTGCAAAGAGAGAGAGGAAGAGAGGAGCTCAGTGCACCATGGGAAATCCCCCGATAGTCTAGGCCTATAGCAGCATAACTAAGGGATGGTTCAGGACTCACCTGATCCAACCCTAACTATGAGCTTTATCAAATAGGAACGTCATAAGCTTACTCTTTAATGTGGAGAGGGTGTCTGCCTCCCTAACCACAACTGAAGCTGGTTCCCCAGGAGAGGAGCGTGGTAGCTGAAGGCTCTGCCTCCTGTTCTACTTTTAGAGACTATAGGACATAAGTAAAGACGTTTTGAGTGTCTAAAATGTACTGTAATAAACAACACATTATATAACTTGCAGTACCAAAAACTAAAGTGACATTTAATCACATATTGATATATCAATATTATACACCTTGAATTATTGTTGGTCAATGATACACAACCCTTTGAAGATGAGCTGGAAAGCACCATCTTTAAGCCGGACATTCTGCCCCGTTTTGTTAAAGTCCTCCCTCCTGAAGTGCTCACTGCAGAGCAGTGTCCTGTCAGAGGCAACAAAACCGTCCCTTCTCAGGGCAAGTTCCCACTGCCTCCTCATCTTTACGGTTTTGGGAAACCTTAAAAACGTGAGAAATGTACCCAGACATATAAATTATTGTCAAAATTTCCAACCCTTTTTTCCTTCTTTCAACATTAACGGTAAGGACAAAAATACACACATAAATTATCATGTTTGGGGTAATTGTATGTATGCATATGTATGTATCATGTATGCATATGTATGTACTTTAGAATAAGACAACCACACTAAACTAGCTATAAAAAGGTGTCCCAAAGAAACATTCAGCGATTGTCTAAAAAGCCTTGGGTCAACAAGAACCTTGTAATACTATTATGTCATAGCCCTGCTGTTCCTGTGTAACAGGACCTGTATTGTACATACATCCACTAAGTAACTAGCTAACGATTATCCCAAATATCATAATATTGTCATATCTCTCTCGTTTTGAGACTCCGGTGAAAAGAGAGAGCAATTCTGTCCCTCCCACTGATGTAAAATTGCTGGGTAGCAGCTGAACTGTAACGTTAGCTTCTCGTTATTAGCCAGCTAGGCTAATAACTACAACCACACTCACAGCTTCTTGTTATTAGCCAGCTAATAACTACAACCACATCCAAAAAGATTGTAATTTAGATAAAAGATTAGTTGTCATAAAATAGTTATTGGTGTCAGTAAAACCTATATAATTGAACAGCTTGATTGCGGTCTCAGCCTTGATAACTTGGGCAAGTAGTCGTGATACACAACTATGCTGCACGATAAGTCGTTTTTCGAAAAGAAAAAGCTGCAATTTCAACATGTTCAAGCATCCAGAATTATATCCACGTTAATAACGTTTGTAAGAAACCAAACCGTTTGTAAATCCGTCAAGATTTCAGCAAGATAAGAGTATTTGTGTTCGTGCAGATCACTCACCTTACATCAGGTACCACAGAGCACGGCTGAAAGCTTGACTGTGACAAGATGGCCGCCGATGATGACGCCAGAGACTCCGCCGTAAGACATCTAGGCTTTTTATATATCTATGGTGGAACCATCCATCCCATTTGACATGAACACAACATCAGTTCACTGCAGAGCTATATAGTAACAAAGTAGAACTACTTCACTACTATACTTAAGTACTAAAAGGTTGTATCTGTACTCTACTGGTGTATTCTTTTTTTCTACTTCCACCTTTACTTGAGTACATATTTTTGATGAGTTTAATACTTTTACTCTGATACATTTTTTATGTGCTGCATCGTTACTCGTTGCTGTTGTGAATTCCTCACGCTACTGAGACGGTGCAGGTTACAATGGTTACAGTGTGTGTAGTTACGGCTACGTAATAATAATTACGTATGTTACGTAGGAAATCCCAGAGATTGCGTTGTGTTTCTTTTCATTACAGCGATGGCCTGTTCAGAAGTCAGAGACGATGTAAGTTTGTACTCTTTCTATTTAGCTATTGTTGCAGCAGATGAAGCTATTACAGTGCTTATTATACAGTGAGTCCTGAATGTTAACCGTTTGACCCTGTGATGTGAAGCTGCTAGTTTAGCTGTATGTTGCTAGCTTGCTAACTTTCCTGTTCATCACACATTTTATTTTAGTATTTGTTAATAAGTGATTAATAACCCACTGTTATATCAGACAATAGTAGATATAACAGCTGTGACATTAATGTATCTTTTGGGGTTTATTTCAGAAACTTCCTTCATATTCAACAATGTACAGCTTGTGACTGTCTTAATACCAAGTAAAAAGTTGAACTCCAACAACATGCTATTCATTAAATGACTGCTTTCTTTAATAACTACATAACACAATACTTGTACTTTTACTTTTAGGACTTGAGTAGTACATTTTAACCTACTTGCAATACTTAAGTACAACAAATGTTGAATACTTTAATACTTCCACTTAAAGTGATGGTTCGGAGTAATTTCACCCTAGGGTCCTTTGCACCATGACCTTGAGCCAAACACCCCCCCAGAAGCTTTTTTCACCTGGGTCTAACATTGGGAAAGTTAGCGTAGAGTAGCGTTAGCCGATGAATACCTTAGCGCAGAGGCTAATGGATCCGAAGTGTCTCTTAACATTACCCCACTAATAATGCCCGAAATGATACCAAAGGTCTACACTAGTACATATAGGTTATGCACTCATAAAACGATGGATTGTAAAGTTTGTAAGTACACCAGAAGGTTATGTAAATAACACTTGCCTGCTGGCTTCTGCTCTCTGCTGTTGTTGTTGCTGCTGTAAGACGAGTGCTTAGGGACATCTACAGATTACAACACCGAAAAGAGATGCAACAAAAATATTTTTTAATTTAACTTATTTTTTAAAGTAAGTGCTGTAGTATAACTAGCAGGAGACAAGTAATAATTGAGGTAAGTTTGGAGACATTACCTTATTTAATCATTAAATTAATAAATATTTTGGTTGCATCTCTTTTCGGTGTTGTAATTTGTAGATGTCCCTAAGCACTCGTACTGCCCGGTAGTAACAGCAGCAGCAGCGCAGAGAGCAGAGAGCAGAGAGCAGAAGCCAGCAGGCAAGTGTTATTTACATAAACTTCTGGTGTACTTACAAACTTTTACAATCCATCGCGTTTTATGAGTGCATAACCTATATATACTAGTGTAGACCTTTGGTATCATTTCGGGCATTATTAGTGGGGTAATGTTAAGAGACACTCGGATCCATTAGCCTCTGCGCTAAGCTATTCAGCTGATAACGCTACTCTACGCTAACGCTCCCAATGTTCGACCCAGGTGAAAAAAGCTTCTGGGGGGGTGTTTGGCTCGAGATCATGGTGCAAAGGACCCTAGGGTGAAATTACTCCGAACCATCACTTTAAGTGTGGTGCTTAAAGGTACATTGTGTAGTGTTTTAAGTATTTTATTATCTAAAATCAATGTCTACATTCATAAATATGTCCTCTTGGTGTACAATGACCTCTACCAATAATCTGACTTATCATCGTAAGCGAAGATTTTGTTATCTGTATTTACATAGGACGGGTAAGTCAAAGGAGGTTTCCATGTCGTTCCGCCATCTTGACAAACTACAATAGCTGAGGAGGGACATACAGCACTAGCCTACCTGTCTAGCTAATCCACAACGCGTTTTTGTTCAGAGCCAGCGCCACGTGACTGAAACCAGAAAGAGAGACGGCGGAGAGATCAGTGTGTCCGTGAGGCCATTGTGAGAGGCAGAGAGAAGACTGCACTGCTCTTTAGTTCAAAAATAATGGCGGATCATACTTATGCCGAGCCACAGAAGGACTACTCGCGCCAAATAAGCCAAAAAGGGAATTAAAAGGCAAGCGTGACCGGCGAATTCAAAAAACGAGGGTAAACATCGGGATAGCCTTTCCCAGGTGGAAAGAGCTAATGAAGGAGAAAGACTTCCAAAGGGACGCTGAAGTTGCCTGCTTCCTTCTCGACAGGTTAGTCAATGTCAGCTCCTAAATTATAAGCTTTTTTCATTGCTTGGTTGTGTAATTCATTATTATAGGCAGCATAACCGTAGAACATGTGTAATTAAAAGCTAAACAGCCTCATAAGTGAATAGCAGCATAGGCTATGTTTGATGGAATAAGGGTTGCATTTCATGCCCACTACCTCCATCAGTAGCCTACTTTTCATGATGGTCTTACACCTGCTATAACGTTTTAATATTAATTTGGTCTCTAGGGGCATTTCTATTTTCCTCATTCAATGCTTAGAGTGCTCCTGACTGCAAACCCAGGTGTATTGACGACAACCCCCACCCGTGAATGGGGGGTGGGTTGCCTTTTGAGTAAAATGTAAAGTGGAGAAGGTGCTAAAAACAAGGTTGTAACCCAGAAGTTTGATCAGAATCCATTTTGATAGAGCATATGACTGATGTTGCATTGCTTGCACACCAAAGGCCACTTCAAGTTGTATGTTATCTGACATTTACTGTTATTTATCACTTTTACTGTGACCTCAAATTGAATAATACAGACCCGTACAGTAATCTGTATGTATAGTGTCTATAGTGTTATTTGTCTACATGTTGGAGAGAGTCAACACCTGCTTGAGTCAAGTGTATGTAAGAATATTTGGTCAATAAACCTGATCTGATTTGTCCATCTGATATGTCCAGTTATGAGAGTACTCTTGGGATTGAGAACTGATCAACCCCCATCAAGGCAAAACGTTTTCAAGTGCAAACTGCTCCAGCATTGTCAAGCATTTCCAGTGGGACAGATAGGTAAGTCATTGCATGGAAAGAATTTTATCATTGCTTTTAGTAGTAGTTTCATAAAAATGTTACTTTATCTACCTATACCTCATAATGTGTTATGATTTTTTTTTTTTTCAGAGATGAACATCTGAGTGCAATTGAAAGCCTTGAGCAGAGGTAACCCATAAACTGTCATTGTTTTTAACTCTGTAGTCTGGCTGTGTCCCTTTTGAAAATACTCTCTGGTTGCATGTTTTCATCTGATACATGTTTTTAATTATCATTTATTCTCATAGCATGCATGACATGAGCATTGTCGAAGAGGAGTTGAATGAAAATACCTTCAACGACCCCATGAACAGTGTGTAAGTGGGCTTCTGTTCTATCTATTGAGTTGTGTAGTCTTCATTCACGAAGTTGCTATTTTCTGAGTATTTTGTATATTAAAGGATTGATTGGGCAGAAGAGGGTCCCTCATTTCATGGTCACCGTGACGACAGCTCTGATGAGGAATATCTTCCACCAATTTCTTTGCTGTGAGTCATAATCTATTAGTAGTCTTTACTTTGTTTCTGTGCTGTGTTTTTACATCTAATCAATGTTCAGGGCTATTTTAAAATGTATTTCTGTTCTTGTAGTTGACACTGATGTTTAGCGGAATATATAAGGTCATGGCTATATGCTGAAAAGTCATGGAAATTATTTGATTGAACTGTGTATGATCCCTGATGTTCTGCCTTTCCAGAATGGGTGGTGCGCTGAAGGGAGCACAGGTAATTGATAATCTGCCAACTATCGGGATCGCTGAGACTGTGCACGACCTGCCTGCCCCTGAAGTCCCTTCTGATGAGCCCCCAAGTCTCGAGCTGCCAATTTTGCCAGGCCCTCAGAAGGTCCTCAGTGAGGATGACATTGTTGGCGTCAGAGCATCAGTGCTCTATGAGAACTGCTTGAGGCAGCTTGTCACATTTTTAATTCTGCCCGTGGACAGATGCACTGGTGTATTGAGGACTGGTTTGGTGTGTGACAGTGTTGCCCCCTTTCCAACAAACATCGCCATCAGGGGCACTGCAATGAGCGTTGAATGGGTAAGCCTTGACAATCGCATCACAATGAATGATAACACACCGTACTTTATGTGCCTTGTGAATTTATTAGGCTACTCTTATCTAACTATTAGATCTGCCCCAATGGACATTGCCTATGGCGGTGGAACTCCCAGCCTGTGTTGAAGTTTGGCATGCAGGCTGGGGACTTTCTTCTTTCCACAAACATCTTACTCTCCGGAAACAACTACACTAAAGTTGCTCTCCTCTTCAAATTCATGAACATGCGAATGGTCAACCCTAACACACACTTCACCATCCAGGACAGCTATTGTGTTGACCCTATAAAAACATTCTGGGAAGAGAAGAGATCTGAGGCCTTCAGCCGACTTCAAGGGAAAGATGTGGTACTCCTAGGTGTGTATTTTTATATATGACCTTGTTCTACATAATTTTTTATGTTATACAATGAAACAAATTTTGAAAGCATCTGTCCTACATGTTTTGTATTTTGAAATTACCTTCTTTTTTTAGGTGATGGCAGAAATGACTCACCAGGGCATTCTGCACAATACTGCAGCTACACGACCATGGAGCTTGACTCTAAGGAAATTGTCTATGTGGCCACTATAGACAAGCGACAGACCAACTGGAACTCCAATATCATGGAGAAGGAGGGTTTTATCCAGACTGTGGACAAGCTTACCCAAGACCTAAAGGTAGTGGAGTTCTGCATGGATGCTCATGTCCAGATTGCAGCCCTTTTGAGTAAGTGGTCATCAGATAAAATGTTTGAACACAAATATATAATATGCTCATTGAGATACTTGGAAATAAAATTATTCCTTACTTCACAGACCCAGACAAAGGCAGATATAAGGATCTGAGAATTCACCACAGCCTGGACATGTGGCATGGTGCCAAAAATCTGTCCAAAAAGATCTCTACCGTAAGTTCTAATGCATCTAATTTCATTAATAACACAGTCCTGTACCTGCCTGCATGTCAGTGCAATCATCATATTATGTTAGGTCTCCATGCAAAATACATACATGAAATAACTTGCATTGTTTGTGTTTTGTTTATCCCCATAAGGCAGGAAAGGTGAAAGGACGGTCTCTTTTCATTCACTGGCTGAGGGATATAGTTAACCATTTCTGGTGGTGCTGCAAGACAGCAGAGACATTTCAGCAGTTTCTTGTAAGCAGGATTAATATATATATTTTTCCCTGATTCAAAAAACTGTGAAATGGTCATTTGGTTTTGTATTTGTGTTTATTTGTTTTACTTTCCTCAGACACTTTGGATTGGAGTTCTGCATCATGTTTGCAACAATCACACCTGGGAAACGGGAAGCTGCCAACACGATCACCTTGAAGACACTCAGGGTAAACAGTGGATTGAGGGAGATTCGAAGAGCCACAAAGCACTAGTGGACATCGTCCTCAACAAACGCTGGCAGAAGGATGTCCACAAGTATCTGCGCTTCAGGTAAAGTGTGGGGACATGACAATTAAACAGAATTGTCACCGAGCCGTAAGTCATCTGTGGGTGTGTGTTTTGGGGTCTAATTTCTTTTTTATTCATCCAGATCAACTGCACATCTTGAGTCATTTCAGAATCACATTCTGATGTATGCCAGCAAGCGCCAGGCCTTCACTCCCCGAGTGTATGACTCAAGAGTTGTGCTCGCAGCTCTGGACTACAATTTCCACCGCGAACGGCCAACATACCGGACGGAGGGCCAACAAGTGTATGTCAAACTCTCATCAAAATTTATGTTTTATTCAAATAAATGCATATTCCTATTGTCTTACGAGTATGAGAGTCTAGTTTTCATAATGACTAAATGACTTGTAATAATTATTTTTTTTATTTAGTCTTAGGAAGAAGTACAACAAGAATGCAAGAAGATATAGCCTTTACGCCGTGAAGTGTGAGAAATCGTATGGTTACATCCCTGAGTTGCAAGCCCGCATCTTGAAAGGGAGAGTCACAAGTGGAGTCGGGATGCCGCGACGGAGGACCCTACATCCAGATGACCCTACATCCAGATGACCCACGGCGGCTTGGTGTTGTGCCCCCGATACCTCCACCACCGACATCAGAGTTGGTACGGACACAGGTCAGCAGAGGTCTGGGTAAGTGACAAACATCTACATGCCGTTATTTCAGCTAATTACCTTTCCCTTTAACTGATACTGAATTGTGTGCACATGCATGTTAATGATAATTGATTGTGTGCACATGACTAATGGCACTCAATGTCTTTCACAGGATCAGCCTTCCATGCTGCTACCAACTTGGAGGCAGATTGAGCTGTTATTTTGCTGGTGTTTGAGGTGTAAATACATGAGCAAATGTTTTTGTAAATATGAATAAATATCTATATTGGGTTTTTTAAACAACATTCATTTCAATTGTATTGTGTATCAAATTGTTATTGCACCTAATTTTGACATTTTTCTCTATACCTAGTGCAGAACAAACAAACCAACAGCACTGAGTCAAATAACAAATCTTTTATTCTTTGTATCAAAGTTAGAAGTCAACAGAATTCCAAAGAATACAACATATAGAAATATAACTATTTACAATATTTATTTTACTTATATCCCTGGAATGTAGCCAGTGTATTGTCCCTGAGGGTCTGGGAACTTTTCCCTTATCCTGCAAACACAGCAGCTGGGAATCACTCTCCTGTTCCCCTGTCCTAATGCGCCATGCTGCCAGAAAATAAAGTGTCTGTAAGCTGCGTGCCTGTATTCACGGTTGTCATCACCGGGCTCCCTTACATTTCCGAATGCTGTGAGATCCTCCCGATACTGCCTATGTATTTGCAGATAACCCTCATCCAGGCAGTACTGTGTGAAATGTGGAAGGAGGCTCACACAGTGGGCAGGGTCTTGTCCACAGCATTTCCGCTCTCTGTCTGTCGGCATGTCTCTGCAGTGGTTACAGGTACACCAAGGTACCGCCGCGGATGTAGGGGCACCATTTCTTCGCTGATGCTCCATCAATAGATCAAAAATCAGACCCGGCTGCCTCTCCAACAGTCCAGCTGTGAGGCGTCTGTGATCCTCAAGGCTCATCTCCTGCAGAAGTCTCTGAAGAAATGAAAGGAAATAGGATAGGGTTAGGCCGTTAGGTATACAGGTAGGTATTAGGTAGACCTATACAGCCAACAGATTGGACAACATGTTTTGCAGTATAGTGCACTGTAGGCAATGCAGGGATCTCATGTATCAATGTTGACAAAAGAAAACTATTGGTGTGTAAAAGAAAACATTTATAACATTTTCTATAGGCCTTTGTTTTCAAAAACACTAAATTTGCTCACGTGACTATTTTTAGATTAGACTCAACTTTATAGTCATTGTGTAGAGTACAAGTACAAAGACAACGAAATGCAGTTTGCGTCCGACCAGAAGTGCTAAAAAGCAGAAAAGTGCAAGTGATATACAAGTATAGCCAGGACAAGAAATCTAGTGCAGTGTAGACAGTAGTGTACAGTTGGTTAACAGAAGGTTGTTTAGAGTAATATAAATTAAATACAAATATGTGCCGTGTATTAGCAGTTAGCTTATAAGAGCAGAATAAATACGTAATATGAACAACATGTACAGATCTGTGCAATGTAGTAGCAGTAACATAATAGTAGTAAGAATAATATAGATGTATGCAGTGCATTATAAGAAAAACAGAATACATATGAATATTCACTATGAACCATATAGACAGATGAGTATTTCGCTACGTGCATAGGACTGGGCAGAGAATTAAAACTCAGCTGCTGTTAGTCTTATAAATTGTACAAACCTCTGTCACTTCTCTTCTCTGCCTTTGGAAATCTTCAATTCTTTCGCGATCATCTCTTGAAGCTGCCAAGCGTCCTCTTCCTCATCCTCTTCCTCGCCTAGCTCCCGCCGATCCACTGCCTCTCTGTCCCCGTCCTCTCCCTCTCCCTCTTCCTCTACCTCTCCCTACCGTTGAATCACCTGATGATATCTAACAAGGCACGTACATCGAAAAATAAATTAATAAAGAATGTATCACTACCAATTACCATAGTTCATGCTTTTTACAGTCTGTGATTCATACTGTAACATTTGTTTGTTCGTTGTGTGTCAAGTTGTTAGCTGATGCTATAGGCTACTAATGGCAGACTACCAAATAAAACCCATAAACACGGCAACATAATTCACAATCTTGTTCGAGGAGTAATTACTTATACATGCTCACACTAATGATTAAATGCACTTTGTTTGAAATAACAAACCTCATCACCCAAAAGAAAACTCGATGAAGCGCTACTGGAAGACATGTTGTCCTAGCTTCTTGGTACATAACGGCTACCGTAGTTGCAACACGCATTGGAAAAAGCGAAGCGCTAGAGAGCACTATTCGTTTGAATGCAATATACAATTTCACCGCTAGATGGGAGAAATTCCTACACAGTGTACCTTTAAAGAGCACTTCAACTTCTACTCAAGTCCCTTTTTTGAAAGAGCACTTGTACTTTTACTCAAGTATGGGTCTCCTACTTTATACACCTCTGGTTCACTGTGACATGTTCACTAAAACAGACCAAACCTCTGGTGAATGGGTGAAACAAACACAGGACTTTAACCCAGGAGACCGAGGTTCTTGTCCCGCGTGTGAATAAGATGCACATTTTGTAAATCCACCCACGAACCCTCCCTAACACTAAGTGGTTTTACGCTGCATTTTGAAAAATGATGCCAAATTAGTCCCGACCCAGAGTGTCAAAGAGTTTGTTTGTCTGTTGAAAAAAATCAAAGTCCTGGACAGTGGCGGCGCCAGATATTTTCTTTTGCTGGTGCTTTGGGGTTGCTGGACGTTTCAGTGAGGGTGCTCTGAAATTTTGAGTTTCCCTTGACACAAATAGGCTAACGTTAGCCTACACACACTCGCGCAGATGCCCACCCACCTCTGCCGCCGTTTACTAAACGAGCGAACTGAGAGCGATTGATTTAAAGTTGCCGATACAACAGCACCATAGAACTCTGATTAGCCCACCAAACATATTTCAAATACCAGCCAACAAGCCAGGTTCAAACAATTATTACTGCAGCTCTCATACAGTGGCTCAGAAGAGTAATGCAGCAGGCCATACACCACACACAGCCAAGCACACACATAAACACACACGCGCATGTATCCTCACACAGTTTTCACACTTGCACGTATGGTCAAAATACTGTAGTCATATCTGTATGACTTAATATATCTAAATAAGCTACTGAGGGCAAACACGTTTTCTGGGCTAAAAATAAACCGATGTCCAGTGCGCTGTATAACTTTAGATTTGGTGATCCATTTATTCATATTTCTGTAAAACACGTTTACTGTAATGTTCTTCTACGAGACAGAGATAAGAGTAAAGTTCTTGCATGGACCCCTATCAGCTGACTCCCCCACTGTGGCCTGGCTGTGCGGCCCCCTGGTATAATGTCATGTCCAGCAGGGTGACCCCTGGTCTAATGTCATGTACAGCAAGATGACCCCTGGTCTAATGTCATGTCCAGCAGGGTGACCCCTGGTCTAATGTCATGTACAGCAGGGTGACCCCTGGTCTAATGTCATGTACAGCAGGGTGACCCCTGGTCTAATGTCATGTACAGCAGGGTGACCCCTGGTCTAATGTCATGTCCAGCAGGGTGACCCCTGGTCTAATGTCATGTACAGCAGGGTGACCCCTGGTCTGATGTCATGTCCAGCAGGGTGACCCCTGGTCTAATGTCATGTACAGCAGGGTGACCCCTGGTCTAATGTCATGTCCAGCAGGGTGACCCCTGGTCTGATGTCATGTCCAGCAGGGTGACCCCTGGTCTAATGTCATGTCCAGCAGGTTGACCCCTGGTCTAATGTCATGTACAGCAGGGTGACGTTAAGCATCCTCAGCAGTAGCCTAATCACAGCCGTGGTCAGGTCATCTTCCTCCGGCTGCTTTTCTTCGTCCCGGTTGGTGACCGGTTCACCATATCTCTCAGTCTCATTTACAGGTTTTGATAAAGTCTCCACACCTTGACGTTGAGGGAGTAAAAAACTATCCATTGCTAGCGTTCACTTCTCTAATCCTAACGGCTCCAAATATTGAGCTCTTCTTCTGTGTGAATACGTTACTGTGGAAGTAAGATCAAAAGTTCAATGTGTGCTGCACCCTTTGGCCGAATACGATCACCTGTGTTTTTTAGCCTAAAAATAATCGGTTTGTTTTATTAATGCATTTATTAATTTTTCAAATATAAATTATACTATTTACACATTAACGATTTTTTATTTATTTATAAATCAACCACAGCAATTTCTTGGGGGTGCTAAGGGGGAGCTATGGCAAACCTAGGGGTAGCTACAGCACCCCCTAGCCCCTCCCTGGCGCCGCCACTGGTCCTGGACCAACACTGCTGTCACAATAGACTTGGTCGCCATTACTGGGAACGCCCACTAAAGCCTCATTTCCGTTTATGCTGTGTGGGAAAACAAACCCTTAGAATGAATGAGCGTAGACCTTGTTAGCAGTTAATCTTTACTCTTTGTCATATTTATGATTCTTTTTTTGTTTTGGTACAATGCCGAAACGTTGCTGTGTGGCGTTCTGCGCCTCTAATAAGTCAAAAAATCCTGATTGTAAGTTTTATATACTGCAGAATAGAATAGACGGTGTTGTTACCACTGATGTCGCTGCTACAGTCCAAACTGTAACAGTTACATGGAGTTTATTAATTTAACATGTTAAGACATACTAGTCTTTGATATCATAGCTTTAATGAACGTGGGAAATAACAACAGACTGTTTGATGACCCTGGGATAACGTTACTGATAATGTAGTTAGATTAAGTCATCTAAGATTAGCTAACGCTTAACGTTAGCTGTCTCTTCCCTTGAGACTCAATCAGATAGCTAATGTTTCCCGACAAATAATGTGGAGAAACGACACCTTTTTCCGCTCCGTTGGGTTGTTTGTTCAGTCACATGTAATATACAGACAATCAGACCCAATACGGCTCAGTGTACGGCTTATGTGTCTTGCTTGGTCAAGCGTTAAAAGTGTTTTGAGTAGCCATACTGTGTTAATGCTATGTAATCCGGAGAATGGATTGTTTTCCCCCCACGGTGACTCCGCCACAAGCCACGCCATCAGCTACGACGAGGCACCGACCAAGTGTATCTTTGTGGATCTCTATTGCAGTGGTTCCCAACCTTTTTTCCTTGGCGCCCCCCCTACTCATGTCTAAGAAATGCTGAGCCCCCCCCCCAAACCGAAGTTGAGGTAACTCTTGAGATAGAGCCTTACTTTCTTTTTTGATACAGAGGAGTTATCAGCACTGTTACGTTTCTCCGCCATGTTTCATTCATAAAATAGTGATGCCGTGGCGGCAGGAAAAACGAGGATACAACAAAATATATAGTTTTCATACAGACTTTTGTATACATTATACATTATATATTCTAGTGTATTATCATAATTTGTTTAACATGTGCAAATATTTTTTTTTTACCTCAACCTCAAACCAGATAAAGACTCGCGCCCCCCTGTGATCTTTGCCCAGGTTGGGAACCACTGCTCTATTGGAAAAGCAAATATTGAAACATGTTCCTGAAAAAGGATTTGCACTTTAATTTTTAATGGAGACAAAAACAAAATGTGTATAAATGACGGTTGTCAAAATGAACGTGATAACGAGTTAACACAAATTGCTTTAAACGGCACACATTTTTTTCATGCGTGATTAACTCACATAGGTTTTGTTATTTGGGCCTCAGGCTGCTCCGTAGTTTGTGAACTCAGGAATTGATGCAGCATTAACGTTAGCAGAAAGCTTTACGTTCTCCGTGATAACACCTAGGGCAGGGGTCTTCAACGTTTTTTAAGCCAAGGACCACTTAACTGAAAGAGAGATGGAGCAGAGGCCTATGTATATTGTATAAAATTTAGCTAAACTGGGCCTACAATAACGTGGGCAGCCTAAAGCCTTTATACATAGCTTTTCAGTGCATAATACTAAGCTTTTAAAAAAAGATTGTTGGCATGATTTTATAAATCATGTTTTAATATTAAACATGTGGCAGAGTGAATCCTTAAAATGAACTGTATTTGGCCTATCATCAATGTTTTTCTTTCACAAATAGGCTGATTTATATGTGCTAATACTGTGTTGGACTCATGTGTCTTTGTAAATTATAGAGTGTGGTCCAGACCTACTCTATTTGTAAAGTGTCCTGAGATAACTCTTGTTATGATTTGATACTATAAATAAAATTGAATTAAATTGAATTGAATATAATTTTAAAAAATCTTTTAAGAAATACAATAATTTAACAATAATTTGGTGCCCCCCCTCCATTAACTCTGAGGACCCCCTGTTGGAGATCTCTGACATAGGGGATTAACAAACTCGCCGTCGGCTGTCTGGCTCTACACAGCGGAGTGAAGCACATCTCCAGTCTGATCTAAGAGGAGACGTGTTAAAGTGACACACCACCGTTTGTTGAAATAGTTCTTATCACGGCCTCCCCTGGCTGTAGATAGGTGGGCCAACAAATTTTTTGTCTCAGTGCATGTAATTAGGTTGTTTTTTTGTCTTTTGTTGGCTCACTTTTGCTCACAACATGCTAACCGGCAACATAGTGAAGAAGTAAATTTGAAGCATCCGCGGCTCAAGGCCAGATTAGCGGCGCGGACTACACCGCTTGCTGCGACTGCTCAATGCTCCTCTATTCTCGTTTAAAGTACAACCAAGTTTGAAAAAGTTTTAAAAAGATTTATGCAGAAGTCAATGGAATCAGATTAGAAAAATAACTTTTATTTGCACGAAAGTAAATCAACACACAAAAAAGCCCGAGCAAGGTCCGGACTAAGCTTGCTAACGATTCCTTTGTCTAACTTCACTTTATATCGTCCAAAAAGAGAGCTCCTCCCCCTGAAAAATGCTCCAATGATCACCTTCAGAATACGCATGTAAAACTTCAATTGGCTACTTTCGAGGCTCAAGACCACCTCTTTCTGGGGATTTTCCACCAGATGAAGTCATTTAGCTGACCTTGCATTTTGAATGCTTACGCTTAAGGCGTTTGGTGTGGACTATACAGCAGCGGGCCATCCGCAGCTAACACGGGGCTGCTTCAGTCGTATACCACTTAGGCTTTTAGCGAATGTATCGCGGCAGACTATCTGTGGATGACTGCAGCTACACAGCGGCAACTGAGGACTGATTGAGGGGGGGGAAGTCTATGTGTAGCAGTGAGGAAGGCAGCCGCGGGAAGCACTAGGACAGAGAAAGTCTGTGACTCCCACCAAGCAGACACATTGACATCTCCTATCTATATCACATTGATACACATTGTATATGTCCCATAATTCAATTAAAAACCAGATTTATCATATTTTGCCACAACAGGATTCCATTCACTATGCTAAGCTAACTAGCAGCAGCACTGCGGGTGTTGCACCGGACTAAAACAATGCATGCACAAAAAATGCATTGGCCCACCTATCTACAGCTAGGGGAGACCGTGATAAGCCCTATTTCAACAAACTGTGGCGTATCCCTTTAATGGTTCTCCTGAGATAATTGTAATAAGGAATAATAATAACAATGAAGAATAATATGTGTTTGTTGCACAGAGGCAGATTTTCCAAGTTCAGAGTTAACAACATGTGAACACTTTATTTATTTTGGCACGTTGGTCTGTTGGAAAAGCCAACGTCCTCTCAGTGTTTCCACCTTTACCAGCATCTCTTTCACAATCTTCACTTACAGGAACCCTCTGTTATGTAATATTAATATTGATATTAGGGTCATATCCAGTCTCAGTGGGTATGCTATTATCCTTTTTCATACACACACTCTTCATCATTGTTGACCATGATCAAAAAACATCCCCCCTCTGTTTTCTTCACAAACTGCACCCTGACATCGTCCGTAACCACCGGCTGTTAATCTGCGGGATGAGTCATAAAAACATTCTGATTAACAGTGGATGGGTTGTGGTTGAAATCAAGTATAATCAATGAGGAAAATATAACTGAACAGAGCAGAGCTGTCGTTTCTATACTATACATCTGCTTTATTTTACTTTTTATGTTCGCATAGGAGTTAAGTTACTGCTGATAAAACCCAACATTTCCTGATTTGGCTGCTTCATAATAAAATCATTGAAATAACAAAATAACAGAACCACGCTCTGCCATTTTTCTCAGCGCTGTGGACATTTGGTAATGCGAGTCTAGGCTAAAAAATAACAAACGGGACGCCATAATAGCAGGACTGTTTGTTGTAATATCATACATATTGGTAAATTCAGGAAGGTTTTTTGAAACTAAAACTAACATTTTATAGGTACCGTCTACCAGCAAGGCCCAGAGACAGCTGGGACAGGCAGCACAGGGAACCAAACAGCCAGGCCTGTTCACTGAGCCCTTCAGTAGCATCTGAGGGAATGTTTTTTGGCACCCATGGATCATCCTATTCACGTTTTACTGTCTCTCATGCAAAATAAGATCATAAAAAGGACACTTTCACAGTGTGGCCTGACTAACACACTATAAGATACTGCCAGGCAGAGTTGTTGTTGTGAACTTCAAAGTCATTATGTGGTATTTGAAAGAACTGTATTCAGTGAAAATGTGAAAGTATAAGGTATCAGCTTTTAATAACCTTATAAAATACAAATACAGTGTTGAAGGAAAAATAAGTAATGAATGAATAATATAGGATGTCTGGGGAGAAAAGAAGGAAACAAATGATTTATACATTTTGGAGCTTTTCCACAGGTTAGAGTTGAACCGGAGTACCAGCGATACTGGTAGCCTACACTGGTAGCCTACAATGGTAGCCTATACTGGTAGCCTATATTGGTAGCCTATACTGGTAGCCTATACTGGTAGCCTTCAGCCATTCTGCTCCTCACCTTTGGAACTCCCTCCCGCTATCCATCCGTACCATAGAGTCTCTCTACCCACCTTTAAAACCTCCCTCAAAACCCACCTTTTCCGAAAAGCCTACCCCACATGACCCCACTCTCCATCAAAATAATGGATAGATTGCTGGCGCTGCAGGAGGATAATATTCTGAGTCTGTCAGCAGCAACAACAGAACTTTTAGTGGACTCTAACTGCTGCTGAACATTAGTCCTGTAGGGTTACATTACAGCTCGGTTCTGGTTTAATACTGGACCAGTTTCAGAGACTGTTGTTCACATCAGACACTCAGACACAGAGCCGGCCCTAGACCTTTGGGGGCCCTATGCAAAATTTGGTTGGAGGCCCCTTTGACCATTTTAAGTAAGGCCTAAAGAAAAGCAATAACTACCTAATAACTATACGGTATATATTATTATTATATCTACTATGTTTGATGTCTAACTGCTGAGTGGCAGTGTAAGACTGAACACACACCGATGAACTTGCTGAATAAAAATACTGATAAAGTGATTTTCACTGACCAAATATAGATTTTTAATTGAAAACTGTTTAAGAGGCACAAACATATATATAATTTTAATTAAATAGAGCAAATAGAATAGCATTTAAATAAAATATTTTATAAAATAATAAATAGACCACTCAAATGTTAGAATTTTTCAAATAAACAAAACAATAACATCTAAAACACCACAAACAAGATCAATAGTAACAATAATAATATATAACTGTCAGTTGTGACAGCCTCAGCTTTCGAGATCCTGTGTATTACAGTTTCTCTCATTGAATTGACCATCACAACTGTGCTCTAAAGCCACAACTCCATAACAGAAAGCATGGCAGAGGCACCTTCACTGAAGGTGAAGATGGCCATACTTGCTGCTGCCTCAAGCTTACTTTCCCCACAACACAGTCCCCTCAGTCAGCCGATGGTGAAGCTAACTAATCAGGCTCTCATCAGCACTGGTACATAACAACACAACAGAACTAAACTAATTATGAATCATTCAAAAGACCAATATTTAGAACATTGGAGAAAGCAAACAAAGTAGACTAAATTGTTATTTGACCACCAACTAGGTCAGACAGAGATACTCTTCCTCCTCCACTGGGAAAAACTATCTTCACTAAGAGAATTACACCTTGGAAAAATAGCCAAAAAAATAAAACTTCCCAAAGTTACCACCAGAAAAGAAGCTGGTAGTTCTCCTAGGAGGGGGGACAGCAGCTCTACTGACAGCTAAATATGGATCTGTCTGCCACAGCCTGAGGGACTCACAACCACTTAGGATCCCAAAATTACAGATTGGTTTAGTAGCCTATTATATAGTAATTATATTATACAACCATTTTAACTGTTGTGTAATTTAATTGTTTTGTAATATAGTGTGTTGTATCGCGATCAGTACAGTGTAGTATATATGTGACACATATGACATAGCTATATGACTTTCTGTAAACTGCTTTGAGAGAGAGAGGGTCTGATTACCTCCGCTGTCTGAAAACTCCTGTTTTCTGAACGACAGTTGACATATCGACGTACTATGTGAAGACATTTCATCATCTGCTGTCTTAGTGTGTAATCCCCTGGGTCTTCTTGCTGATAACAACTGTTTTCGTCTTCTCCGAGGTGATTTTTGACGCACTTCTTTCGACATTCTGAACTACCGCGGAAATGTCAGAGCATGTCACGTGACCATTCTGAACGAATCACGTTGTCAGAAATTGGCATCAGCCAATGAGATTGCGCATTTTGAGTTAAATCCCCCCTTTTACTTTCACGATTGGTTGCTGATGAAAAGGAAATGACCATATTTGGATCCGACAGCATTGTAGAGGAGAGAGAGAGCTTTCCAACGGTATAGACCATGGATGTATTAAGAGAACTGGATACAGTGATCGGCGGGAAGCCCCGTACGTTCCAATGAGAGTGCTCAAATGCGCATTAAGACAACATGGAGCTCGGCTCTTCCGCATTCTTGGCCCATGACGTCACGGTGGACACGCGCACTAGCAACAATTTGTTTGCGTTGTCTTAGCAACCGGTAGCAACATGATCGTTCATGAGCGTCTCTCTCGTCTCTCTTACATGTGGCGAACTCATGAACTTGTATTAAATATTCACTAATGTTAAACATTGTGTGTTTGTTGTTCCCGGTCGTTTACATGCTTAGCTAAATAAACGATAGATGTATTTAGACAACCAAGGACTTTTAATACTTATGTCGTGCTATTAGCTAGCTAGCAGTTAGCCTGCAGTTTCGTGAACAGAGCTCATCCATGGCTTCATCTCTCATCCACGTTACAAGCTTTACAGCATACAGCCCTCGGATGTATCATAAGAGAGAACCAGGGCGATGTAATCACTATGTCTGTAGTAACGTTATGTAGGCATGATCTTAATACAGCCATGCTAGCTAAACCTGATGTTAGCAACTAGCTAGCTAGCTGATTGCACCGCCAGTTTGGGAAACGCTAATGACGTTACATCCACATAACAGGCTTTACAACATACATACCAATTAGCCAACTGGCTAACACTGGCGCA
Organism: Perca fluviatilis; assembly: GCF_010015445.1. NCBI lineage: Eukaryota > Metazoa > Chordata > Actinopteri > Perciformes > Percidae > Perca > Perca fluviatilis. Next base: position 36,960,617 of record NC_053126.1, read on the forward strand.
TTTACAGAAATGTTGATTAATGTGCATTGTCCTAATATAAATAAATAAATCTTCTTCTTCATGGGCGGCAAATGTGGGCCCCATTATAGGCTTGCACCCGGGATCCACATTGGGGCAAGTTGTGGAAGCCCAGACATACTAAAAGTGGGACCTGTAAGGGTGCCTGAAATGTGTTTACCCTTGTGTTGCACTTCGTCCCAGTGACGAACCCACAAGGATTAAGTACTCCGTTTACTTTGTTGAGAATTGCTCTCTAAACAAGGGTTAATACAGCACCTTAGTTCTTGTTTGTACAGCATTTTGGTCAGCTTAAACTCCGTCTAGAACTGTGTTCTAGAAATAAACTTTACTTACTTTACAAGAAACAGGGTTTAGAGAGCAATTCTCAACAAAGTAAACGGAAGTACATAATCCTTGTGTTGTCCTTCGGGTCACTGGGACCCAAAGGACAACACAAGGGTTAATTGGGCACTTCATGTCAGACCCATTTGGGACCCACCTGCCAAAATGGGTCTAAAGTGGGCTTGCACCCGGGATCCAACCATGGCTACCCAGATGGGCTTTAAATGGGCTCTGTAAGGGTCTTATGTAGGTCCTAACTGGGTAAGTCATGACAGACCCATTTGGGCCCCACCTGCGTAAGGTTTTGGGAAGGGCTTGGAACGGGATGCCACACGGGGCCAGCCGTGGATGCCGAGATGGGTTTTAAGTGGGACCTGTAAGGGTCTTATGTGGGTCCTAACTGGGTAATTCATGTCAGACCCATTTGGGCCACACCTGCATAAAGGGGTTTAAAGTGGGTTTTCACCCAGGATCCAGCCGTGGATGCCCAGATGGGCTTTAAAAGGGACCTATAAGGGTGTTATGTGGGATCTTAACCGGGCAATTCATGACAGACCCATTTGGGCCCCACCTGCCTAAAGGGCGTTTAAAATGGGCTTGCTCCCAGGATCCACACGGGGGCCAGCCGTGGATGCACAGATGGGTTTTAAGTGGGACCTGTAAGGGTCTTATGTGGGTCTTAACTGGGTATTTCATGTCACACCCATTTGGGCCCCACCAGCCTAAAGGGCGTTTAAAATGGGCTTGCACCCGGGATCCACACGGGGGCCAGCCGTGGATGCCCAGATGGGTTTTAAGTGGGACCTGTAAGGGTCTTATGTGGGTCTTAACTGGGTAATTCATGTCAGACCCATTTGGGCCCCACCTGCCTAAAGGGGTTTAAAGTGAGCTTGCACAAGGATTTAACCGTGAATGCCCCTATGGGCTTAAAGTGGGTTCTGTAAGGATCTTATGTTGGTCCTAACTGGGCAATTCATGCAAGGCCTATCTAAGCCCAACCATGCCAAATGGTTTAAGGAAGCAATCTAAGAAAAATGAAGAATGAATATAAGTCAAGATAAATAAAAGACACTTGACACTTTGAACTGCAAGAATTGTTTAATTGAACAACAAAAATGATCTTTAAAAAACAATTTAAATGTCACAACATACCGGTAAACAAATCAAAAATATATTTTTAAAAAATCTCTGAAAAAAAACATCTCTCCAAAAGAATACATTAATACAAAATTGTTACATCGAACAACAAACAATCTTTAAAAAAACAATTTAAATGTCACAACATTCAGGTAAATAAATCAAAAATGTTTTTTTTTTAAATCTGAAGAAAAAAAACCTGGTAACCTCATACACTCACATTTATCTTAGTTCATGCAGTTTTCCTTAAGATTGGTTTCTATATCTTTTCAGACACATTATAATTGTTTGTTGTAAACATTTATTTAGTTTTAAATAACTTACAGGGCACTGGATTTGGTTTACATATATACTTTATTAGTTTTGGATTGGTTTTCTAATATAACTGTTTTCTTTGAGCTTACCAGTGTTGCGGATTCCACACCCTGGAGTGAGGCATGCAGGCTGCAGGGACAAAGGGGTGGCGTCTGGAACTACAGCAGCTTTATAGGGGTGGTGGCTAAATTGGACTCTACCACTACTTGTTATGTCAGGGGGGAGTTAGCTTTATTTGTCCTCAAGATATTTGAGTTTTGATTTGTATTGTCTTTAGTACATTTATTCAGTTCATGTTAATTAAGATTACATTTCTTTTGGAGTAAGTGTTTAGTTGTTTTCTTTTGTTATTTGTAATTTACATATTAGTGTTATTGTTAGTCTCCCCCTGGGTGTCAAACCTGGTCTGATCACCCAGTATATAAGTCCCCTTTGTTTCTTGTATAGGTCAGTTGTATTTTTGAGTTTGTTATGTTCAGAGCTTAAGTTCAGTTTGTTTGTTTGTTTGACCTCTTTTAAGGGCCCAAACTTTATCTTTATTTGTTGTCGGAATTTTTGGTGGGTAAAATAAAAAACCCTTTTTTGAAATCTCCTTGCAACTCCTCATGCCTAACTGCTTGGTCCCTGACAAGCACCATGGATTTTGTTTTCTAGTTTGTGCTCACCTTTCTTTGAAAAGAAGTCAGTTACCAATTGTTTCCCCTCATTCTGTTTTCTCTCCTCCTCCTGTCTTTCCTTTCTTTTTGGTAGCATGATTTGGCTTTCTTTGAGAAAAGACATTTCTACAGCCGAAGTTTGCGCTCCACCAGATGCTCAACTGAACTGGCTAACGTAATGCATGCAGGTGGACTAAACCATTTGGCACATTAGCAAAGGGGGGGGGGGGGTGAGACATTTTTGTATACAAAATAGTCAGTCAATCAACCAAGTTATTCTGCCAATACACTAACTTTACACTTCATCTGATATGCATTATAAAATATTATTAGGAAATAAAAATATCCAGGTAAAATAAAATATATTCCAAACTTTTCAAGGGCCCTCTCTCCCCTTGGGCCCTGGTAATCAGTATTGGTTTTACCCCCGGTCCGATGCCCCTGGTGTCTGTGCTGCTGCTCGTCTTTATCCAGAGAGAGCGAACACTAAGCGACGCACAGGTCTGCTTCAGAGCTCCGTGTATCGTGATATATTAATTATTGTCCAACCTCTCCCGCTGTTTTTCCTTTTGGTTAGATTCTACATCAGATTAAATATGGGATTAGTTTTGTGACTTTAATTCCAAGCAAAACTTCTCAAGTATCAAACAAAAAACACTAAATCAAGCAAAAAAATTGTCACCTCAAAGGTAAAACTTAAAACTTGCAAACAAAACATTTGTGTAGTTGTAAACTATTGGTCTTTTATTTGTTTGATATTATGTCCTTGTGTTTACAGTTCCCTCTGCTTCTTTCTCAATGATCAGTCTTTTGCTCTCTCCATCACGTTTGCAGTCATGCTCCCAGCTTTCTCCTTTGCGCTCCGTGACTTTTGCTTGCGATTCTGACACAGATATCTCGCATGGGCGGGTCTTACAGGGGTGCGTCCCCATTGGCTAATGAGTGTTAAGGGGAAAATGAAGGGAAAGTTTGCGAGCGAGACTGCTCAGTCTCAGTGCAGCAGATAAACACACGTTAGACTCAGAGTCTGGTCTGGAGGACACACAAGCCACTCCACAGCGGATTACTACAAGATTAATAAAGTGTAAGTATTGATCATATATATATTATCTGTGATCTACGTTGCAAGCATGGTTACTAGACATTTGTTGTTTCGTTGTGTTAAGTTACTAGCTAGCTAGCAAAGCTTTTTTAAGTTAGCATTTAACGTTAGCTATACTGCTAACGTTATCTAAAACTTGTAGCCACCGGCTACCTTACTGAGCTAATAATTTACCATGGGAATCATGTATTCTTCGTGAGGCTTTACTCAATGGAGCTGTATTAATTATCGTCTTCTCTCTGTAGAGACCTGCAGGACCCGAGCAGAGCTACGATGCTCTCCCAGGTCACCTAAAGGTTAGTAACGTAGCTATATTATGGTCTATTAGGAAAAAATATTATCCAGCTAACTACTAATTGTTGTGGTTGCTATTGGCCTGATAATACACAATGCTAGGGTATTGGTTAAGTTGTACAATGCAGAAGCTGTGAATATAATGTATTATATCTAGAGGTTGACACATATGGACAGTACAAATGCAGTGTTAGCACTGCTTAACTGGTTCATCTTGATAGTTTTATGCTCATCTGTACTTTCCTAGTTATGACAAAGACTGGCTATCCTAACTCTAATTACATGTCTTATGTTGCATTTGCAAGCAGGTCAGCATAAGGAAAATGTTCATAGTGTTTTTAAAGCCTACACATTTGCTAATGGCTACTGAAAAGCAAGTTATTTTTATTGTAAATCACACAACCTTCGGTCTCTCTGTGGAGGAAACACTGTGTGCGAAGGCTTCAAACAGCCAGGGTATAGACCAATAGCGTATGTATTGATCATATTTTGCTGAGATACTCAATTAACACTTACAATAACCTTTTTCTTAAGATTTCATTGGTGTACTTGTAGTTTCTTAGTCCATTGTATGTCAATATATCCTACTACAGTATACTGTCCTGTAATTTAATTTGTGTTTACATTGTCTTACTGTAATTATATCTTAAAATGCACATAATATATTAAAACATTTTTTTTACATTCACCCTTGTCAGTTTGGTTCATTATATAAAAGGAAATAAGGTTGAGACTATTATAATGCTTTATTTTTAGTCCAATATAAAACTTCACACACATAATTGATATTTGAACATATTTTGCTGGGGCCCCGGTGGTAGAAGAAGCTGGAACTCAGTGTCAGTAATTATTTGCAGTACATCACAGGTCAGGGTCAGTTTTTCATCACCAACAATACACAAACATACTGAGTAATTGGGTTATGTATATATTTCACATATTCAGTTTCACCTAAGGCAAGCTGTATTTCTCTGCTGACTTGTGTCTGCAACAACACGTCTGAGGGTGGTGCAGGAATATCACACACAACTCCTGGACGCCTGGGATCATCTGGTCTCCTGAGCTCACTGATGGCCCACCGCTCCAGTCTGGACGACAGCCTTTTCTGCAGGACAGTTCTCTGAAGGGCTGGGATGTGGCTGTACTCATTCACTTCCTTGACTTCTTATTGTAAAGCTTGAAGTACCTTATTGGATGATAAAAAGTGTTTGAAATTAGCTTAATAATAAATAATTGTAATAAAGCCTGCACTCTAGTAACATTTTTCTAGCTTTCCTGAACACTACTGGAACACTTATTTCTGGAATATTATTGATCACACTTTCTAGATTCCTACCTCCACGTTGACTACATGTGTAAAGTAAGATATGGCCAGCCACCAGGACACATGCACATCACATCAAACCATAAGGATCACTAAGCAAAGTATTTGTAAAGGTGTGTTAGTTAAAGTACATAGTTTGGACAGTAGTAACACTATGCATTAATTGACATTTAGCTACAGCGCTAAAAAATACGTCCGTTATCTGCCATCTTAAGGTAGTGCAAAGAAAGAAGAAGCAATTTGTACAGATGGAACATTATCTAATGTAGCTATGTGTCGAACTCTATATATTACATTCACAGCTTCTACATTGTACAACTTAACCAATACCCTAGCATTGTGTATTATCAGGCCAATAGCAACCACAACAATTAGTAGTTAGCTCGATAATAATTTTTCCTAATAGACCATAATATAACCTAAGCTTATGTTAGTAACTTAGCTATATTATAGAGCTACGATGTTCTCCCAGGTGGGAGAGCATTGTAGCTCTGCTCGGGTCCTGCAAGTCTCTACAGAGAGAAGACGATAATTAATACAGCTCCATTGAGTAAGGCCTCACGAAGAATACATGATTCCCATGGTAAATTATTAGCTCAGTAAGGTAGCCGGTGGCTAGCTACAAGTTTTAGATAACGTTAGCAGTATAGCTATCATTAAATGCTAACTTAAAAAAGCTTTACTAGCTAGCTAGTAACTTAACACAACGAAACAACAAATGTCTAGTAACCATGCTTGCAACGTAGATCACAGATAATATATATATGATCAATACTTACACTTTATTAATCTTGTAGTAATCCGCTGTTGAGTGGCTTGTGTGTCCTCCAGACCAGACTCTGTCTCTAACGTGTGTTTATCTGCTGCACTGAGGCTGAGCTGTCACTCAAACTTTCAAAAACTCAGGGAGCGCAAAGGAGAAAGCTGGGAGCATGACTGCAAACGTGATGCAGAGAGCAAAAGACTGATCATTGAGAAAGAAGCAGAGGGAACTGTAAACAAAAGGACATAATATCAAACAAATAAAAGACCAATAGTTTACAACTAGACAAATGTTTTGTTTGCAAGTTTTAAGTTTTACCTTTGAGGTGACAATTTTTTTGCTTGAGTTAGTGTTTTTTGTTTGATACTTGAGAAGTTTTGCTTGGAATTAAAGTCACAAAACTAATCCCATAATTAAACAGCACAAACCAAAATACAGACCACTGTACAATCTGCAGTGTTATTTTTCTGGCAAAATAATATTTCAACTTACCTCAATTTGTGAATGTCTGATAGAAGTTCTCCTTTAAGTCACAGCTAGCAGCAGTGCTTTCTGAATGGACTGCTAATGTTTTGAGCGCGAAACAAGGCCTTTGCATACAGGCCCCTTATAGATGTCCTAAGAACTGCCTGACCAAATAACAATTAAATACAGTAAAATTCGTAAATTGAGAGAATTAACAAACATTAACTGCTCTGCTGGCTTCATTATGAATGAGCCTAATTAGGTGTTGTGTGCATAACAGGCGGAAAGAGTACTGAAAAGCTGTACTCAAGTACAAGCGCTGTTACATTGCTAAAATATTACTCTGTTACAAGTAAAAGTACTGGTGTTAGAGAAATACTCAAGTAAAAGTACAATTTGTAAAAAAAAAAAAAAAAAAACTTCTCAGAGTATTAGTTACTTTTAACCACCGTCACTTCTCCAGATAAGGGCTGGATGTGTGTTTTCCTTTACCAAAAGTTAAAATGCCAACAATCTATTAATCATTAATAATTGATTAGATACAAAACAAGTGTTTTTCCCTCATTTTTTTCTCAAACAGATCTACTGTACCTTTTACAGCCAACACATCAGTCATTGTTGGTGTATGAGCTACACCTTGATAGAAACACATGCTACTCCTTGGTCCAAGGACATCTGACACAGAAGTGGAAGACAGATTGATGATGAGGCCTCCTGCAAGTCCTTTTCTAACAAATATTGAATTACAATTTCCTAAGAGGTAATAAATGCATCATATTCATGTCCATTAAGGGACTAGCTGTCTGTGAGCTATTTGGCGTCATCTTCAAAAATGAAGTACCGTAAAACTTTGAATAGGATCCCGGAGTTTTATTTGATCAAATAGACCATTGGGACAGGCATCTATGGGACGTGGATAACCGTATGGGGTTATTTGTAGGGATGCTTGACATTGATTTTGTACCGATATCCGATATACCAATATTGTCCAATGCTTAATTTCCGATACCGATATTAGCCAATACAGATACCGAAACATATGATCGTTTATAGGCTTACTGCCCACTGTTCCATGAGTCCCTTGAAACTGGGGATTTGAATGGTTTGAAGGACTAGCCAGCAACCGGTAGGCTAACTGGGGTGCGGTGCTTACTACCCCTTCGAGAGAAGATGCCAACTGAACATTTCTTTGACTGAGGTAAACTGAAAACAAATAGCCACACAAGAACAAAAATTCAACTCATTCCACTCATTGGGGCTTAGATCTGCCCTGCTCAAGAATTTATTTACTCTACAAACCCTGTGTGTATGCTGGTTGGCCAACAACCTACACCCAAATTTTGTCTGCATTCGCATTGAGAGGAAACAAGCTTTCCAATAAGGTATAAAATGACATACTTTAGTCATTGTAAACCATTTCAAAAACCGATACCGATATTTACCGATATTGAATTTTTTTATCGGCCGATGATATTGAGCATAGTTATTTGTCTAAATATGTGTTTCTGCCCCAAGGGACAGGCGTCTGGGACTAGGCTATTATTTGAAGTGTTACGGTAGGCCTGCAACCTTTCTGAGAGTCCACTAATCAGCATAATTCAACACAGCGTAAACTTCGACCTATTTTGATGTTTTTTACATTTTTGGGAAGTTACATTTTTCATTTTCTGCACGACTAACAAAAATGACTGATGGATTGTTTTAGCGAAAGATCTACATGTATGCAATGTTTGTTCTTTGGTGACTAGCGTGACTTGAAATGTATTGAGTTACAATTTCTAAATCTCAACATGCTTGATTAGCCTAAATGTAGAGTACTACAAGTTACTAAAAATTGTACAGTAAGTAATTACATAACTCAGTAGGCCTACATAGTTACTTTGCGCCTCTGCCATGCAGGACCCATATATGTGTTCCCAGATTAAACCCATGCCCACTCGGCACATAAATATGTCATGCAAGACCCATATATGTGTTCCCAGATCAAACCCATGCCCACTCGGCACATAAAAATGCCATGCAGGACCCATGTATGTGTTCCCTCATCAAACCCATTCCCACTTGGCCCATAAAAATTCTATGCAAGACCCATATATGCGTTCCCAGTTCAAACCCATGGCCACTTGGCCCATAAAAATGACATGCAGAACCCATATATGCGTTCCCAGTTCAAACCCATGGCCACTTGGCCCATAAAAATGACATGCAGGACTTACATATGTGTTCCCAGTTCAAACCCATGCCCACTCAGCCCATAAATATGCCATTCAAGACGTATGTCTTCCCTGATCAAACCCATGCCCACTCGGCCCATAAAACTTCTATGCAGGATCCACATATGCATTCCCAGTTCAAACCCATGCCCATAAATGTGCCATGCAGGACCCATATACAGTGCCTTGCGAAAGTATTCGGCCCCCTTGAACGTTTCGACCTTTGCCACATTTCAGGCCTCAAACATAAAGATATAAAACTGTAATTTTTTGTAAAGAATCAACAACAAGTGGGTCCCAATTATGAAGTGGAACGAAATTCATTGGCTATTTCAAACGTTTTTAACAAATAAAAAACTGAAAAAGTGGGCGTGCAAAATTATTCAGCCCCTTTACTTTCAGTGCAGCAAACTCTCTCCAGAAGTTCAGTGAGGATCTCTGAATGATCCAATGTTGACCTAAATGACTAATAATGATAAATAGAATCCAGCTGTGTGTAATCAAGTCTCCGTATAAATGCACCTGCTCTGTGATAGTCTCAGAGGTCCGTGTAAAGCGCAGAGAGCATCATGAAGAACAAGGAACACACCAGGCAGGTCCGAGATACTGTTGTGGAGAAGTTTAAAGCCGGATTTGAATACAAAAAGATTTCCCAAGCTTTAAACATCCCAAGGAGCACTGTGCGCAATATTGAAATGGAAGGAGTATCAGACCACTACAAATCTACGAAGACCGGCCGTCCCTCTAAACTTTCAGCTCATACAATGAGAAGACTGATCAGAGATGCAGCCAAGAGGCCCATGATCACTCTGGATGAACTGCAGAGATCTACAGCTGGGGAGGGGGGAGACTCTGTCCATAGGACGAAACAATCAGTCGTATACTACACAAATCTGGCCTTTATGGAAGAGTGGCAAGAAGAAAGCCATTTCTTAAAGATACCATACCCATAAAAGTGTCGTTTAAAGTTTGCCAAAAGCCACCTGGGAGACACACCAAACATGTGGAAGAAGGTGCTGTGGTCAGATGAAACCAAAATCGACCTTTTTGGCAACAATGCAAAACGTTATGTTTGGCGTAAAAGCAACACAGCTCATCACCCTGAACACACCATCCCCACTGTTAAACATGGTGGTGGCAGCATCATGGTTTGGGCCTGCTTTTCTTCAGCAGGGACAGGGAAGATGGTTAAAATTGATGGGAAGATGGATGGAGCCAAATACACGACCATTCTGAAGAAAACCTGATGGAGTCTGCAAAACAGACCTGAGACGGGGCCGGGATTTGTCTTCCAACAAGACAATGATCCAAAACATAAAGCAAAATCTACAATGGAATGGTTCACAAATAAACATATCCAGGTGTTAGAATGGCCAAGTCAAAGTCCAGACCTGAATCCAATCGAATCTGTGGAAAGAACTGAAAACTGCTGTTCACAAACGCTCTCCATCCAACCTCACGGAGCTCGAGCTGTTTTGCAAGGAGGAATGGGCAAAAATGTCAGTCTCTCGATGTGCAAAACTGATAGAGACATACCCCGCGACTTTACAGCTGTAATCGCAGCAAAAGGTGGCGCTACAAAGTATTAACTTAAGGGGGCTAAATAATTTGGCACGCCCAATATTTCCGTTTTTTATTTGTTTAAAAGGTTTGACATATCCAATAAATTTCGTTCCACTTCATGATTGTGTCCCACTTGTTGTTGATTCTTCACAAAAAATTACAGTTTTATATCTTTATGTTTGAGGCCTGAAATGTGGCAAAAGGTCGAAAAGTTCAAGGGGGCCGAATACTTTCGCAAGGCACTGTATGTGTTCCCAGTTCAAACCCATGCCCACTTGGACCGTAAAACTTCTATGCAGGACCCATAGATGCGTTCCCAGTTCAAACTCATGGCCAATTGGCCCATAAAAATGCCATGCAGGACCCATATATGAGTTCCCAGTTCAAACCCATGCCCACTTGGACCATAAAACGTCTATGCAGGATCCATATATGCATTCCCAGTTCAAACCCATGCCCACTCGGCCCATAAATGTGCCATGCAGGACCCATATATGTGTTCCCTGATCAAACCCATGCCCACTCGGCCCATAAAACTTTTTTGCAGGATCCATATATGCATTCCCAGTTCAAACCCATGCCCACTTGGCCCATAAATGTGCCATGCAGGACCCATATATGTGTTCCCAGTTCAAACCCATGGACACTTGGCCCATAAACATTCTATGCAGGACCCATATATGCGTTCCCAGTTCAAACCCATGCCCACTCGGCCCATAAATGTGCCATGCAGGACCCATATATGTGTTCCCAGTTCAAACCCATGCCCACTTGGCCCATAAAAATTCTATGCAGGACCCATATATCCGTTCCCAGTTCAAACCCATGGCCACTCGGCCCATAAAAATGCCATGCAGGACCGATATATGTGTTCCCAGTTCAAACCCATGCCCACTTGGACCATAAAACTTCTATGCAGGATCCATATATGCATTCCCAGTTCAAACCAAGGTTATAATCGTTAACGAAAACGAACGAAATAACGAAAACTAGGTGGGAAAAAACATTGTCGTTAACTGAAATAAAAATAAAAACGAGGCATTACAAAAAACCGATAACTAACTAAAACTGTAATGTCTGTTTGCAAAACTAATTAAAATGAAATAAAATTATCGAGTAAATGTCCTTAGTTTTCGTCTTTGTCAATGTCTTTCACAGAGCAAATAACGTTGAGTTGACATTTCCGATCTCTTTTATTCAGTCTATGCCGTAGACATATCAGTTTTCGACTGGGAACCCAGAAATTCCGACATTCCACGTCAAATTGAACACAACACGTCCGTACCCCTCGCCTGGCATCATAGCGGTACTGAAAGTCGGGAGAAAGCGGCAAAGACTTATTTGATTATGACTGTGTCAGATAAAAGCAAGTGCCTCGCAGTGGAAGGTGGTAAAATAAGTAGACAATTAAGGGAAAAATCCCACGAATTTGAAAGTACATTTGAGAAGCGCGCACAAGGAAGCTAACCTAGCTTACCTTTACAAGCAGTGACAGGGCAAGGAGAACGCAAAGCCCCCTTTCCCCGAAACAGAAGCTCTAACCCCGGTACAGGGCATGGATGTATGGGGCCAGGGCCAGGCAGCATGATGGAGACAACAGCAGGACAGAGAACACTACATGAGGGCTTTCACCGGCGACCCGATAGCTGCTGGTTAGTAAATACGCATGAACACTAAAAGCGTGAGGAAGCGTGGGTTAATATCTGTATTGATATTGGGATGTCTAGCTACACAACTGTGGGAGTCGATTGACTTCAAAAAGTTCATCACTTTACTCGCACCAAAGTTAAAACACCTGTTGATGTCTGTCTTCTTTAGTCTGTTGGCTATTTAGGGTTTTTCCTGGCACAGTTACTAACACATTTTGCACTTACTGCAGTGTCTTGTGTAGACTGTTTACATACAGTATCTCACAAAAGTGAGAACATCCCTCACATTTTAGTAAATATTTAATTATATCTTTTAATGGGACAACACTGAAGAAATTACACTTTGCTACTATGTAAAGTATTGAGTGTACAGCTTGTATAATAGTGCAACTCAACACACTGACTGGCATGGGGTACTTTCCATAAAATCATCTCTCAATGCAAATCAAACCAGCTATTAGGCTAACCGACATAAAACCATGGAAATCTCTAGGTATGGTGAAGGGTATGTGATGATGTGGGGGTATGGTGAAGGGTATGTGATGATGTGGGAGTATGGTGAAGGGTATGTGATGATGTGGGGCTATTTTAATTCCAAAGACCAAGGGAACTTCATCAGGATGCATAGTATCCTGGATCCATGAAATAACTGGCCTTTAAAAATAAACATCTGCCTGCCTCTATGGGAATTTAACATAGTGGTGTAGTGACTTTAGTTGCCAGCGGTTTAGACATTAATGGCTGTGTGTTGAGTTATTTTGAGGGGACAGCACATTTCTTCAGTGTTGTCCCATTAAAAGATATAATGAAATATTTACAAACATGTGAGGGGTGTACTCACTTTTGTGAGATACTGTATTTGTGCTCATCATCATATGTACATTTTATGTACTGGTGATATTGTTGAATACATTGTGAATAAATATTTCTAAAATTGTATGATGTTTTTGTTGAGTTATTATTACACAATACTTTTTTCAGAGATTTTTTAATCTTGCCCCCAACAAATAACCCATATTACAAAAAAGACTAAAACTAAGACTAAAACTAATAAAAACTAAACTAAAACTAAGCATTTTCAAAAAATAAAAACTAAACTAAACTAGTAAACCCGCTTTAAAAACTAATTAAAACTAAACTGAATTTGAAAACAAAAAGTCAAAACGAAATAAAAATAAAAACTAATGAAAAATGCAAAACTATAATGACCTTGGTTCAAACCCATGCCCACTTGGCCCATACAAATTCTCTGCAGGACCCATATATGCGTTCCCAGTTCAAACCCATGGCCACTTGGCCCATACAAATGCCATGCAGGACCCATATATGTGTTCCCAGTTCAAACCCATGCCCACTTGGACCATAAATATGCCATGCAGGACCCATATATATGTTCCCAGATCAAACCCATGCCCACTCGGCACATAAATATGTCATGCAAGACCCATATATGTGTTCCCAGATCAAACCCATGCCCACTCGGCACATAAATATGTCATGCAAGACCCATATATGTGTTCCCAGATCAAACCCATGCCCACTCGGCACATAAATATGTCATGCAAGACCCATATATGTGTTCCCAGATCAAACCCATGCCCACTCGGCACATAAAAATGCCATGCAGGACCCATTTTTGTTTTCCCAGTTCAAACCCATGGCCACTTGGCCCATAAAAATTCTATGCAGGACCCATATATCCGTTCCCAGTTCAAACCCATGGCCACTTGGCCCATAAAAATTCTATGCAGGACCCATATATGTGTTCCCAGTTCAAACCCATGCCCACTCGGCCCATAAATATGCCATTCAAGACCCATATATGTGTTCCCAGATCAAACCCATGCCCACTTGGCCCATAAATATGCTATGCAGGACCCATATATATGTTCTCAGTTCAAACCCATGCCCAATTGGCCCATGCCTGTCCCTCATGGGGCCCATGTAATCAGCTCATATGGGCTTCCTACTGTATGTGGGACTCATACTACAAAACCTACATGGGACCCGCTGATTTCACCCAGCCAAAGCCCATGCCCACACAGATACCATGGAACCCCTACTTAACCCATCTGGGCCCCACATGTCATTGCTGGCTGGGGAGCTGAGGCCAAACAGTTCAATCTGGGTTTCATCAGACCGGAGAATGTTGAGTGTCCTTTTAGAAGTTTCTCCACACAGGATCTCAGGAGCTCGGGAACCGCCCATTGCTCCGACAGCTCAGATTTCAGAAGTCCCAATAGTGGCGTCAAATACAACTACTAACTTCCCAATTGTACGACAGCCCAGTATTCTGAAAGAAACTCTCCCAAACGTTAATGTCTTATTATTATACAGATTAAAGCCATCAGACCTTCCTACTTTGTCAAAGGCATGACCTGTCCTACTACTGTTGGTTGGGTTGGTTAGGTTTAGGCATAAGGAGTGAGATTGTTTAGGGTTAGGTAAAGAATATCAGGGTGAATCAATCAGAAGCAGAGTAGGAAGTTCGCCATAGTAGGATGGTCTGATGTTGTCATTCTGCTTAATAATTAGCCATGTGCTTCTGCTTAGGAGAATGTGTAGCATACTTTTGGAGAAACGGGCCTTTGGAGCAATGCAAGTTTGTTTTTGTGATACCTAGTTGTCGGACTAACGGACTTTCTGTCCAATGGGACAATTTTCGGACAATTCTGGGCTTTTAAATTAGGAGCTGTTGGAGAGTGCTGGTTGTTCCAGACTTCTACCATCTAAGGGGCTGTAATGTTTATGATATATACATGGGACATTATGATGTTATTCCCATAAGTGATGTGTCTCAGGTTGTAGGCAGACATTTGTTTGTTGAGTCCACAAGGGGGCGCTTTAGTTTCTTTTGTTGTGTTGAGACTGCAGAGGCGAAGAAGGGAGCAGAAAAAGAAAAGGTGGCGGAGCGGAAAATGTAAATGATTGCAACGTAAATTTAGGAGTTCACTAAAAGAGTTTAAAAACCACCTTGCTGTGTCGGAGCTTTATTTAAGAACATTACACTGGCGACGAGGATTCACCTTTTATCCCCCCTCTTCAAACATGGCGGCTGGACTGCCGTCATTCCCTGCTTTTGATATCAACGAGGATCAAAACTCATCCATCCGCTGGAAGAAGTGGTTACAGCGCTTTGAAAACTTCATAATTGCTCTGGATATAAAGGATGATACGAGGAAACGCGCAATGCTTTTACATTATGCTGGAGATGGTGTACAGGGCATCTTTGACACACTTTCTGACACCGGAGAAGTAAAGGACTATAAATGCGCAAAGGATAAACTAAGTGAGTACTTCTCCCCTAAAATCAACATTGCCTATGAGAAGTTCAGACAAGCTAAACAACTAGCAGGAGAAACACTCGACTCATATCATGTAAGACTACGGCACCTAGCAGCAACTTGTGATTTTCCAGACGTTGAAAGAGAGATCAGAACTATGATCATTCAAACGTGCATGTGCAATAAATTGCGGCGTCAAGCACTACAAAAACCGGAGATGACGTTGACGGAACTCCTGTAACTCGGCAGAACCATAGCACTTGCTGAGATTCAAGCATCAGGTATGGAACGAACACAACAAAGTGCAGAACAAGACAATCCACGTGAAGACGTTATGGCTGTTGAAATGGGAAGAGGGGCAGGAAAGAAAAGATGCTACAACTGCTCTGGCATTTTTCCCCACCGGGAGGGAATGGTGTGCCCTGCACGGGGGAAAACATGCAACGCTTGTGGAAAACAAGGACACTTTGCTAAATGTTGTCGCTCTAAACGACCACAAAACAGCATCAGAGGCAGACATGAAGTGCATTATGTACACACCGGTGGAAACAGCAGCAGTACACCTCAAGCAACAGGTACCGCAGACACAGAGTCTTCTGAGGAATATGTGTACACAGTTACCCGAGCAAAAACAAACCTCCCACATGCAAAGATAAAGGTCAGTGACTGTAATATACGAGTGATGCTTGATTCTGGGGCCACTGTAAACATAATTGATGAAGCAACCTATCAGAGACTGAGCCATAAGCCCTCTCTCACAAAATGCACAATTCCCATTTTTCCTTATGGTTCAAGCACCCCACTGCCCACCCTGGGAAAGTTCACCTCACTGGTGGAATCCAAATCACGGGTCACAAACGCAACTTTCCAGGTACTTCAAGGCAGTAATGGCAGCTTACTTGGCTATGACACTGCCAGTCAATTGGGACTAATTAAAGTTGCTAACACACTCCGCACAGCTCCAGAGCAGCCGATGCAGTCTATGACAACCTCAAACCAGACGGAGATAAATGCAGTAGGTGATCTCCTCACTGAATATGCTGACCCTCTTTCATGGGATGGGAAAACTAAAGGATTTTCAAGTCAAGCTGCACATAAGGGCAGATGTTCCTCCAGTCACACAACCTCACAGAAGAGTACCGTTCCATGTCAGGAAGCGAATTGAAGCTGAATTGCAACGCTTAGAGGAACTTGACATCATCGAGACGGTGGACGGGCCCACTCCATGGGTTTCTCCAATTGTTCCTGTTCCAAAGCCAAAAGACCCAGAAGCAGTGCGTATTTGTGTGGACATGAGGATACCAAATCAAGCCATCGAACGAGAAAGACATCTCACACCTACAGTAGATGACGTAATACAAGCGTTGAATGGAGCCAGATTCTTCTCAAAACTGGATTTAAACTGCGGGTATCATCAGCTGGAACTGGAGCCATCATCACGATATATCACAACATTCTCCACTCATGTAGGACTGCGACGCTACAAAAGACTTAGTTTTGGAGTTTCCTCGGCAGCAGAGGTATTTCAAAATGCCATTCAGCAAGCCCTGGATGGTATTCCAGGAGTCATCAACCTGAGTGATGACATTCTGGTGTTTGGCAGAACAAAGGCTGGCCATGATCAAGCTTTGAAGGCAACATTTCAGCGACTCAAAGAGAAGAATCTGACCCTTAACAAGGCCAAATGCTCCCACGCACAAACCACTCTGGACTTTTTTGGCTACACATTCTCAGATGGCGGTTTCTCTCCTGATCCCAAGAAGGTTCAGGCACTACATGATGCTGCTGCCCCAACCAATGCCAGCGAGGTTCGCAGTTCTCGGCATGGCAAACTACAGTGCCCGCTTCATTAAAGATTTTGCCACTATAACTCAACCTTTGAGAGAACTTACAAAAAATAAAATGTTCGCTGGACTTGGACAGAGGAACACCAATCAATCAATCAATCAAAATTTATTTATATAGCACTTTACAAAACCAGCAGGTATCCAAAGTGCTTAACATCAGAAACACAAGTCATACAATAAAAAGAATGATCATAGAAAACAGTAAAATCAGAAAAGGTTACACAGAAACAAAAGAATGAAATTGTCCCACCACTGCTATGTATTAAAGGCCAGACAGAACAGATATGTTTTGAGTTTGGACCAAAAAAGAGCTACATCTGTGATAGTGCGAATATCAGGGGGTAATTTGTTCCAGAGTCTCGGGGCAGCAACTGCAAAAGCCTGATCACCCCAACGTTTATACCTTGACCTCGGCACTTCTAAAACTCGCTGATTTGAAGAACGCAATGAACGGTTGTGCTCCCGCAAAGTTAAAATTTCAGACAATACTCCGGGGCCAGACCATTTAAGGCCTTAAAAGCAAACAACATCTTAAAATCTATTCTAAAACGCACAGGGAGCCAATGTAGAGTGTGGAGAACGGGAGTAATATGTGAACGTCTAGGTGTATTTGTTAAAAAGCGAGCAGCAGCATTTTGTACAAGTTGAAGACGTGTAATGGAGGTTTGATTCAGACCAATATAAAGAGCATTACAGTAATCCAATCTTGAACTGATAAGAGCATGGATCGCCTTTTCTAGATCATGCCTGATCAGGAAAGGCTTAACTTTATCCAGGAGACATAGCTGGAAAAAGCTCATTCTAACAACATTACTGATCTGTTTGTCAAATTTCATGCTGCAATCAAATGTAACCCCCAAGTTTTTGACAGATGACCTAGTGTAGGATGCCAGAGCTCCCAGATTCAAAGCTGGCCCTTTTTTTGGGGGTTAAACCACTAAAAATAACCCCCCCCTTTTTTTTTTTTTTCTTTTTAAAAAATTTTGAAAGCCACAACTTAATATCAGCGATACAGCTAAGCAGGGAATGTAGTGCAACACTGTCATTAGCTTTCATAGGCAAATAGATTTGCAAATCATCTGCTTAACAATGAAATGACAGGTTATGCCTTCCTATAATAGCCCCTAAAGGCAACATGTATAAAGAAAACAGAATGGGGCCAAGAATTGAACCCTGGGGTACCCCACAAAAGAGAGGAGCAGCTGACGAGGAGAGGTCCCCAATCATGACAGAAAAGCTCCTATTTGCCAAATAGGAGCTAAACCATCTAAGTGCTGAGCCTCTGATGCCTACACAATGTTCAAGGCGAGAGAGGAGGATTGCATGGTCCACTGTGTCAAAAGCTGCTGTGAGGTCTAAAAGCACTAAAACAGAAGGATTCCCGGCATCTACTGACAAGGCAATATCATTGTGCACTCTCAACAGTGCAGACTCCGTACTGTGACGTGATCTAAAACCAGATTGAAATTTTTCAAACACAGAGTTCTGCTGTAAAAAGGCTTGTAACTGTATAAAAACAACTTTTTCCAAAACCTTTGACAGAAAAGGCAGATGAGAGACTGGTCTAAAATTGGACAACACTGTGGGGTCAAGATTAGGCTTCTTAAGAAGAGGCCTGACCACAGCATGTTTAAAGCCAGCTGGGACAGAGCCTAAACTAAGACAAGAATTTAAAAAAGTAAGAAGACTCGACCCAATGGTGCAATTAAAAACCTCCTTCACCATTCTGGCGGGAACAATGTCTAAGGGACAGTTGGTAGGTTTCATGTGTTGTACCACCTCCCTAAGTAACGTCAGAGAAACTGGCTTAAATTCCTCGAACACAGCTGAGTGTGCAGGAGAAGCAGATAAAAACAATTTAAAATTAGCACTGGCGTTTTTTCTGACAGATGCTATTTTGTCAATAAAATAACAAAGAAAATTCTCACATGTCAAGATTGAAATATCTGTCAGAGCAGAGGTATGTGGATTCACAACAGAGTTTATCACATTAAATAACACTCTGGGTTCATGGCAACTGCCGGCTATGACAGAGGAGAGATGCTGCATCTTTGCCACCTTCACAGCCTTCTGGTATGTGGCTAGACTGTCCCTTAGTAATCCCAGTGAAACATGTAAATTGTCCTTCTTCCATCTTCGTTCCGCTTGTCTGCAATGTTGCCTAAGGGCCCTTGTGGTGTCATTTAGCCAAGGGTCTGCCTTAGGTTTAATAGATTTAATCCGATGAGGGGCAACGGAGTCCAGGATTTCAGTGCATGTGGAATGGAACACAGAGAGAATGTTATCTGGGGAAGAGGGAGATACCAGACCATTCTTTACATAAAATTCTGAGCCCATAAATGCAGAAGCAAACTCTCCAGCTGAAGAGGAGGTGATGCAGCGACGCCTAAAAGCTGAGGAGACAGGCTTAATAGCGGGTGGTGGGACACTGATCTCGAACCTGATGGGGAAGTGATCTGAGATACCAGTTTCTGTTATTTCTGCAAGTGAAACTGAAAGCCCATAGGAGATGATGAGATCCAAGGTGTGGCCAAGATGATGTGTCGGCCCTTTCACACATTGATTTAGACCAAAAGAGTTCAAAAGTGTTTTAAAATCAAGAGCCAGTGGATTTGACGGACAACACACATGGATATTAAAATCCCCACAAACCAGAAGCTTGTCATATTTAGGAACAACATCAGCTAAAAACTCAGAAAACTCGCGTATAAAATCCTTGTTGAGTTTTGGTGGGCGATAAACAACTGCACACAACACAGGAGAATCCAAGTCAGCCACAAACAGTGGCTAGTGGTTATGAGGAGCAATATGAGAGAAATTTGGTAATCATTGTTTAGGTACAAGCTTTTTTCTTGCCATAGCCTGTCAAGTTCTTTTGACAGGGATAAGTGTTCATTTCAAGATATGGCCATGATAAATTTGGTGATCATTGTTGAGGTACATTAAACCACGTTAAGCTTTTTCACGTTAAGCAGAACAGGCAGCGTTGTGAACAGAGAAGCGTGCAGCCTGAGCAGCAGCAGAGCGGCTGTGTCTGTGCCTGCCTTGTGGGGACAGAGATTGTTGTGGATTTTTGCATTTTCTGTGCCAAGAATTATATGTGTTATGGACTTCTTTTTTTAACTAAATTGAGCTCGAGTTTTAAATTGTTACAATGTAAATTCAAATCTGCTTAAAAAAATAAACATATGTTTATTTAGCATGTTTGTTTTGTCCATATGTGATCGTGCTGTGTTCCCCAGGTCTCAGTTGCTACAATGAGTTTTTTTTTTTTTTGCCCCCCTGGCTCGAATGTCAAACTCCGCCTATGGATGTCACTGTTTACTGTACGGGACTCTCTCACACCTCCTCAAAACACAGCGCGACGTGGGGTTGAGTTTCTCCAAACGTTTTTTTCTGCTATTTCCTCGCAAGACAGGCGATAGTAAACCTATACTCTTCTAACCTAGACTCTTCTAACCCTAGACTCTTCTAACCTAGACTCTTCTAACCCTAGACTCTTCTAACCTAGACTCTTCTAACCCTAGACTCTTCTAACCTAGACACTTCTAACCTAGACTCTTCTAACCTGGAATATTCTAACATAGACTCTTCTAACCTAGACTCTTCTAACCCTAGACTCTTCTAACCTAGACTCTTCTAACCTAGAATATTCTAACATAGACTCTTCTAACATAGACTCTTCTAACCTAGACTATTCTAACCTAGACTCTTCTAACCTAGACTCTTCTAACCCTAGACTCTTCTAACCCTAGACTCTTCTAACCTAGACTCTTCTAACCTAGACTCTTCTAACCCTAGACTCTTCTAACCTAGACTCTTCTAACCCTAGACTCTTCTAACCTAGACACTTCTAACCTAGACTCTTCTAACCTGGAATATTCTAACATAGACTCTTCTAACCTAGACTCTTCTAACCCTAGACTCTTCTAACCTAGACTCTTCTAACCTAGAATATTCTAACATAGACTCTTCTAACATAGACTCTTCTAACCTAGACTATTCTAACCTAGACTCTTCTAACCCTAGACTCTTCTAACCCTAGACTCTTCTAACCTAGACTCTTCTAACCTAGACTCTTCTAACCCTTTAACGCCTGAATTTATTCACAATTATATAAAAACTTTATTATGTGTGTTCCTGGCTCCAAGCTGATGCTAAATTAAGTTGAGATTGTTAATTTGTCTATAGCATATAGAATAGATATAAATTTAGGTATGATGCAAATTAGCGACAACAGGCATTTATGGTAAAATTCTTTACAAAATGGTAAAATTAATAAAACACATTTTCAAGTAATTGACAAATAAATGAATCTTGACAACAGCAAGAAAGAAAACACTCTCCTACTCCCTAACATTGACAGTAGTCTTTTTAGGGTTAGGGGCTAGGGTAAGGTTTGGGTTAATTTCGCTTCCGTGAACTGGATGTAATTCCCACTCCGACCGGTCCTAGGAGAAACCAGTGCGTGCAAAAGGTTCCTAGGTATGTATCGAATGTAAAAACACCAGCATTGGGGGGAATACACACGCTATCTTGCCTGCAGTCGAAATGGAAGGGGTTTGATGCAAATTAGCGACATTCGGCGTTAAGGGGCTAAGCATCAACAAAGGGCTCTCACTAACTTTCAAAGGTTGTAAACCTATTTCCATTCGGCAGTAGGTGTAGTTCTTCAAGTCGTTTGTCATCACCAAAATACTTTTCTGTGTGTGTGTGTGTGTGTGTAATTTGTTGTTTGGCACACATGTAGCTGTTTCACCAACTCCCGGGCAGTTCAGAGCTTGTGTTTGGTGTTTTAAAACTTTCTTATGGAAGCGATAGAGGAAGTGATGTCACTCTTTACTGTACGGGACTTTTTTTCTGCTATTTCCTCGCAAGACAGGCGATAGTAAACCTATACTCTTCTAACCTAGACTCTTCTAACCCTAGACTCTTCTAACCTAGACTCTTCTAACCTAGACCCTTCTAACCTAGACTCTTCTAACCCTAGACTCTTCTAACCTAGACTCTTCTAACCTAGACCCTTCTAACCTAGACTCTTCTAACCTAGACCCTTCTAACCCTAGACTCTTCTAACCTAGACTCTTCTAACCTAGACTCTTCTAACCTAGACTCTTCTAATCCTAAACTCTTCTAACCTAGACTCTTCTAACATAGACTCTTCTAACCTAGACTCTTCTAACCCTAGACTCTTCTAACCTAGACTCTTCTAACCTAGTCTCTTCTAACATAGACTCTTCTAACCTAGACTCTTCTAATCCTACACTGTAAAAAAAAAAAAAGTTATTTCACTGGAATTCACTGTATAATTTTACGGATTTTTTCCGTTTTTTCTACATTAAGTGTTAATGCCATAAAAATACAGAAAAATACTTTTATTTAAAAAAAAAAACATTAAATTACGGTTTTAGTCTGTAAATTGATATAATGAGATAATATAGTTGTTTAACAGGATAATTCCATTGCTTTATGGTCTTGAAAGTTAAATTACATTGAATTTTATGTAAAAAGACAAAAAAAAACATAATTTTACGGTGTGTAAAATTGAGGCATCTTTCTGTTTTTTTTCAGTTAAACCTTAAATTTAATGTAAAAAACGTTAAAAACAATCATTAAAAAAACGGTAAAAAGTCTGGCGCAAGGGCAGGCCAAACACTTACCGGTGAAAATGACAGTAAAAACCTTATGTTATTCTACAAAGAAATTCTTTTTTAAAATACAGATATTTACCGTACATTTTCTGTATTTTTACAGTCCAACTACTGTAGAATTAAAAAGAATTTTAATCAAAAAACATATTTAGAATGTCAAACAAATGTATAAATCTGTACAAACACTGAAAAATATTGTAAAATACCTTAAAATTACATAATTTAAATGAAAACTGCTGTTTTCATACGGTTTTCTTTGGTAAATTCACAAGATTATCCAATCCATCCACAAGAACTCCCTGTTAAAGTACAGATTTCTGGATGTAAAACACAAAAAAATCATGTCAAATTAATGTAAAATTACCCTATTTGACAGCCCATTAATAGTATCTTAAAAGCTTTAGGCATTTATTTTACATGATTATCCAATCAATTTACAGTTAATTCCTGTTTAATACTGGTTTTCTACTGTACAAAAAACCATATGTGATAATAACTTGCAGAACCATTATTTTATAGTCATTATTTTATATAAATTATTTATCAGCAATTACAATCAACTCTTCAATATGTCTACAGGCTTTTCCCCGTAAATGTATAAGGGTTTACTTTATAAACAATATTGTAGTGTTAAAAAGAAACTATCTATACTGTACTTTAATCATTAATATATTAGGTTTACTTTAAACAAACAATACTTTATAGTGATTAAAAGCAACTATTCAATATATCTACAGACTTATCCCATTAATTTACTGTGTGTATATATATATATATACTGTATATATTTACAATTAACTATCCAATGGTATAATGTAGGGTCCATTTTAGCTTATGCAATGTGGTCTCATACATACTGTGTGTTAGTGTTTTAATCGCTGTCAAACATCATCATGTCCAGTATCTCTTAATGCAAGTCTACTACATTCTAGCCATAGAGTAGGACTTGTATTTAGCTTTGCAGTTATTTGAAGAGGGGTTAACAGAGGTACTGAGACAGATAGGACCAGCCATACCTGTTTAATGCATTGAATGAGGCTGACATGAACCCTCACTGCATGGCCTCAACAACTCCACAGTCAATTATAGTTGGACCAATGTAATTATATTACAAACTACTGTAATATTTTGCAAGCATATTTATGGTAATACAAACACTAAAACAACTTGGCAGCACACAAGCTTAAAAAGCTGTACTGTACCAAATCACCAATGGGTCCAATGCGGACAAAGATGCTGTATTTAGATCTGTCTTTGTAAAAATAAAAAAAAATTTCACCTAAATATTTGTGGAAACAAAGCCATAGCTTCAGTTATGGGAATGCATAAGAGAAAAGAGTCAACCTAAACTACAAGCCTTGGATGTAGATGATGTCTATTTTAGTCCGGTGATATGCTCATCACTATATAATCATGTTTTGGTCTGGCGAATTAGTTGACAAAAGAATCATGCAGCCACAGTTCACATCACATAGGCCCACAACCCTATAGGCCTACAGGCTGACAGTACAATACACAGAGAGCCAGGCAGCCTTCAGCCTGGGTAAGCCTACATCTTCACCATCCTAATATTTTAGGGGGCATCTGATGTTCTTGCCTCATTTCACTTCCGTGGAGGCCATGGGCCTATTTCAGATTCATGGCCCAACATCTTTTTCCATTGACTGCTTACTGATGTCTTTGCAGATGTCTTATACTGTGTCCACTTTTGATGTTTGTTCCTGTCTATGTCATACAAACAGCTTAGAGCATGAGCTTCCCTCTTATGTCAGGTAGAATGAATATTCATGCATGTACGGTACCTTAAATGCCTCACCAAGACCTTGGTGATCTGACCACCCCTGCCTCTGAAATTACACTACAATTTCCATTGAATTGCAATGGTTACACAGGCATTGATGCACATATTGGGTAATGTGTGTTTCATTTGTAACAAATGGATTGCCTGTCCCACAGCTATGCTACACTTTTATAAGGGGTGATAAATCAATATTAATGCACACCAATACCTCAAATATGTACCTGCTTGCCTAACTTGCACACCACCTAACCTAACTTGTTCAGCTAGTTCCAACCCTCATACAGTTTAATTCAACCCTGCGTTTATACGCCACAACAGACACAACAGAGCCATTTGTGTAATGTCAGATGTTGCTTGATATGGTCCTATACCTGTAATTTAATGTAACAATAAAGGAATCTTGAATTGTATGCGGCTGCCCATTTAAAGTGTGTCTTATGAAAGCCATGCCTACCGACAAACCGTATGGACATCTGCAACATTATGCTTATTTGAGAAATGATCTGTGATTTCAAAACTGAAGGCTTTTCATAAAAGGCTGTCATGAATGTCATGAAAATAAGCAATTCAGAAATTTTGGGAAGTTTTTACTGTTTTTCCCAATTCCCCACAGTCAGAAACTAATATGCAGACCTCTTTTTTATGTATTTGGTGTACTTCAAATAGAATATGTAGCATAGCCTACATGTTCTTTTCCTTATGAAGTTAAAATTGTTGTTAAAACAATTTTCTCTTAATATTAAGACCCAAAGTGAGTTCAACAAAATGCAAGGTCATTGTGCAGTCTACTGCTCCCTCAAATCATTTTGCCTCTCCCCACTTTCTACAGGTCAAAGGGAACAAAGAGTTTTTCATGGGCTGAGGTAATATACAGTGAATAAAGACAGGGAGGGCACAGTATGAATAAAGCTTTATTGGTGTGGTATATATATATATTTTTTTAATTTAGCAATACATGCAATGTGTGAATGACTGAGAAGGGATGCTAGGGCTCAACAGTTTAACCAAGGCTTGTAGCATCAACGTGAACATTGATAATCTGGACGTGAAGCGATGACCTTAAAATGGTAAAAAGGAAATGTAAACAGAAATTGTGTCTTTAGTCTATGTGCTTCAGATATCAAGAAAGTGCGCGCAGATTCAAAAAATTGAATGTTGCACAATCATTGGCTGAATCATACCAAGCAGAGACGATCTTGACCAATGATATTGTTTGACATCATGGGGGGGCTGTGCTAACGTCAAACTTGTCTCGACGCAGAGAGACAGTGTGGATAATAACGTATTGCAGGAGTCAGGACTTTTCCACGGTGATTCACATTCAGCTTTCACTTAAGGTAAAGTAATACTTTTCTTTTTATTTACATGCAGTTTAACGTTAGCATTTGCCATTTATGTGCCTAGCTATATAAGACTGTCCTTATGTAATTTTATCCTTGAATGTGAACCATGCATCAATCATAATGTTAGCTAGCTAGCTAAATATATAACAGTTAACTAGCTAGCTACATTATATTTGTCAGTTGACTAATGCTAACGTTAATTTAGTAACGTCAACGTTCCATGTTTAACTTAAGTTACTATTTCCTCGTGCAAACACGGACCTTACAGGTGGCAGTTAACTTAGTAGCTAACGTTAACTTGCTAAGTAACGTAAGGTTAGTAGTAGACCGTTTAGCAGGTCAGCTTGATTAGCTGGGTACTAATACTAGTAATTGAGGAAACGTTATAACGCTCCGTTGCTCCTAACGCTAGGTAGTTAACGTCACTGTTTATAACCGGAAAACCGCCGTTTAACGTTCCTGGTTATGCCTCAATTTTCAATAAGCTATCTATCTTAGCTGACTAACTTTACGTTGGTTCTACTTTATGAACAGTGAACCACACGTTGTAATTAACAATTGACCCCTGCTTCATTTAAGATTTACAAGTGTAACAAGTTACAACATGACATTAAACGGAGAGTCTGCTTTGTGGACCACAAAATCTTAATTTGAATGTGATCGTTATTTTCACTCATGATTCAGTGTCCAACTTAACATTATCATTCTGTCTTTCCATTCTCGCTTTCCATATAAAAATAAATGGACAGGGAATTGAACAAACTGAGAAATAAGATATACTGTAGGCTACCTGCTCTATTTATAAGTGTTTCTCTCTCCAGACAATTGCACTTAGTCTGTAATGAAATATGTATTTTAAGTTTGTTTTGCTGTAAATCTAAATAAATAAATACCTGGTGGTCAATGCTGGGAAGCCTCCACAAATAAATCTGAAAAAATGTATAGTACTATTACAGTCATTTTCAAATCTCACCCTAATTCTTTAATCCCTGTTTAGGCAAGATGGAAGAAAGGAGGATACCAAGATAAGAAGATCAAGGAGATACAGAAAGCTAAAGTAAATAGATGTTCACCATACAGTAGTATCACGTTATCATCTGTACCATACCACATCTTTCTCACCCATGTTATGGCTCTCATTCTGTGTTCAGTTTGACAAGGGTCAACAGACCGAACAGCTCTCCCACAGCCAGCCTGAGAACCTGCTTTACGGTCTTAATAGCCTGGGTGAAGACTCGGGCATCAGATGGCTGAGAAAAGGATAGCCCAGAGCAAGAGGGAGCCCAGCAGAGGCTAAGAAGGAGGCAGCAAAGGAGTTCACAAACCCACATACAGCTGAAGGAGGTACTGAATGACATGTGGGGTCCATTTCAGAAAGCAGGTTTAGTGAAAACTCTGAGTTTGCTAACCCTGAGATGAGGGTAATTCTGGGTTTTCCGTTTCAGAAAGAGAAGTAACTTAACCTCGGACTCTGTGAACCGAACCTGGTTGGGAGCAGGTTTTCTCCTTTCAGTCTCCTCCCTCTGACACAGTGCTCTTTTATTTCATCATTCATTATTCTTAATCAAGCGCATTTTAGCACAGTTTGTTACCTGCATGAATAAAAAAACAGGGTTGGTTTATTAACCATGTTAGGCAGACTATAAAAGTTTTTTTTCTCGAACATGGCATTTCCTTTTGTCGATGATCCCGTTGATGAAGAAGCTGTATTACTTTGCAGGGAGTTAAACATACGTCTGGAGATGATATTGAAACCCCGACATTTTAATTTTTAGATAACTTCCTATTTGAGCGCTATCATTTTTCTTCCCAGTCTATCAGTTATGTAGCCTACCTAACCTTAGCCATCCTCGTATCACTAACGTCTCCCATCGTTGACATGCCCTACATCCCAGCACATTTTTTGTGTTACATTACATTTTTTTTTTTAACTCAGAGTTTCCCATCTCAGGGTAAATCAACTCAGATATATCAGGGTTGGACTCAGAGTTTGTTAAACCTCCTTTCTGAAACTGTCCCCTGCATTGTTAACGGCTGCTTTACCTGGTCTGTGCTTGTAAACAGAAACAAAAAAACAACAACCAAGAGGTTACACCCCTTTTTGTTGGTACAGCCTTACTTGGGTCTAAACACAGTGACTTGGGACTTGTTCAAGACGGTGAAGGTTAAGACTTGTGACTTACACATGTGTGACTTTAGACAGTTACACACCAGGGGCGTGACGAATAAGCGACGCCAATATGCAAAATAATCGGCTGTGAATATTTCACATCAAAACTATTCACACCGCAGTGCAAATTTGCCACAGTTTTCAATAAAGGTTTTGGATATTTGCGCCAGCTCATCTACCACGTCAGTCAGACAGATGCTGAAGAGAGAAAGAAATTGACGAAAGATGTGATGTGAGCGGACGAGAACGAGAGAGCAGTCGGAGCAGAGGAGAGTTAACAATTAGTGGTGAAGATATGAAGTGATTGTACAGCAGCTAGATTCTGCAGTTTGAGAACAAATACATGTAGCAGCTCCTCACAATCACCAAAAGGTGTCCTGTCTGGTTTCCAGACTGCTGAGTGGAGGGACGGAGGTTAGCTTTGGGTACGTCCCAGGAAAAGCTGTAACACTAAGCAAATGTAAGCTATTAATTGAGTTTCCTCCAACTCTAAATGAGTATACAGTTAATACTCAATTGAATTCCCTCTGCAAAACAGTGTAGTATATGTCTCGGGCTTATTGTGAAAGTTAAAAACGGAAAGAATGTGCTGCCTTTGTAAAGGTTGAAAGGAGTAATAAAGTTAGCTGACGTACAGTCTGTAGTTCAGACAGCAGCCTCTGTGTTGTTGTTTGGTGATCCTCATAAGTGAAAACTACTTGTGACAAAAACAACAGTTCGAAAAAATATATTGACATGCGAAATAATCGCATGGAAAAAACGTCCCTGGTGTGCAACAGCCTTTAATCTCACTTCTGATATTTTTGATTAAGAGCTACTCTACCACAAAGCCACAAACCAGAAATGTAAGACTGAAACTATGATGTCATCAGGTTACTAAGCAGCTTCATAGACAATGAATGTGAAACTAATTTTGTAGAATAAAAAAAAACAAATGAGGTTTATTATATTATTCTATTATCTATTATTCTATCTTTCTCAATTCATTGTTTTTGAAAAAGCTCCTGACATATCAGATGACATCACAAATTTGAGTTTTTGGATTTTGGAGAGTTTTTTAATGTTTACTGACATTTTGAACACACATGTATGAATTCCCAAAGTGCCCATAGTTCCCCTTTTGCTATAATGTAATGTGAAAAAAACTTTTTTGCACACCTCTTTTGTCGGGCAGGTGCGTAGGATATGATCAAAGGCAACAGATCAAAAATAGTAGAGAGAAAATCCCGCACACTGACCATTACGCAATGGAAAAATATAACGTTTCGGTCTCAGACCTGATGAAGGTCTGAGACCGAAACGTTGTATTTTTCTAATAAACTATTGCTTGCGTAATGGTCAGTGTGCGGGATTTTCTCTCTGCTATAATGTAATGTACCAGACAGTTTTTGCTCCCATAAGTTTATTCATGTGTGAACTTTAAGGATAGCACTGTTTAAATAGTGCATTTATCTGTAAAACAAGCAGTAAATGGTCATTTTATGATACTTCCTGGTTATGATACATCTTAAAATATCATACATCTCAAATAGTGATCTGTAGTGAATGGATTGGACAATGCTGTAAAATGTCAGCAGAAAAATGTATATATTTATTGCGTGTAAAAGTAGTTGATGCAAATGCACTTTTACATAGCCCTTTTGGTTTTTGTACATTCCAAACCCCATTTACTAATGAGGAAATTGTGAACATATATTTGATAGTAATAGTAATTACTGTCAAATAATGTTTATGAAGTAAATCCCATGCACTTATAAGAAAAGTCTGTAGATATATTGGTGTTGCTTGTTATAACTGTCAAAGTTTATATAAAATAAACATGTATGTGCATATAATGGAGAGTTGCTTGTTATTACTGTCAAAAAATGTTTATATAAAGTAAACCCCCTGCTTCAATGAGGAAAAGTCGATATAAGTGTAGCTATACCAGATAGTTGCTTTTAAATTACTATAAAACAATGTAATATAAAGAAACCTCATATATTAATAGTAAAAGTATGTATATATATATATTTGATAGTTGCATGTAATAACTATAAAGAACAGTTTATATAAAGTAAAACCCCATACAATAATGAGGTACAGTCTGTAGATATATTGGATAGTTGCTTGTTATTACTGTCAAATAATGTTTATATAAAGTGAACACCCATACAATAATGGTAAATCTATGTGTATATATTGGATATTTGCTTTTTATAACTAAAAAAAGAATGTTTATATAAAGTAAACCTCATATATTAATGGTAAAGGTTTGTAAATATATTGGAGAGTTGCCTTTTATAACTATAAATGAATGTTTATTTAAAGTAAACAACATACATTAATGGTAAAAGTATGTAAATATATAGGAGGGTTGCCTTCTATAACTATAAATTAATGTTTATTTAAAGTAAACAACATAAATCAATGGTAAAAGTATGTAGATATATTGGAAAGTTGCTTGTAAATACTCTCAAATATTGTTTATATAAAGTACTGACTATTATTACAATGTTTCTGGAAGGTATTATCCCATTATCTTCTCTTTTTTGTACAGTAAAAAAACTGTATTAAACAGGAATTTACCGTAAATAGATTGGATAATCA
Organism: Perca fluviatilis; assembly: GCF_010015445.1. Classification (NCBI taxonomy): domain Eukaryota; kingdom Metazoa; phylum Chordata; class Actinopteri; order Perciformes; family Percidae; genus Perca; species Perca fluviatilis. Next base: position 36,991,125 of record NC_053126.1, read on the forward strand.
TAAAATAAACGCCTAAAGGAGGGTATTTGAAAGTCATTTTACATCATTTTTGTGTGTTTTACATCCAGAAATCTGTACTTTAACAGGGAGTTCTTGTGGATGGATTGGATAAGCTTGTGAATTTACCAAAGAAAACCGTATGAAAACAGCAGTTTTCATTTAAATTATGTAATTTTAAGGTATTTTTGCAATATTTTTTAGTTTTGATAAAGATTTATACATTTGTTTAACATTCTAGAAATGTTTTATAACAAGAATTTGTTTTAATTCTACAATAGGTAGACTGTAAAAATACGGAAAATATTTACAGGAAATTTCTGTATTTAAAAAAAGAATTTTCCTGTAAAATAATATAAGGTTTTTTACTGTAATTTGACGGTAAGTGTTTGGCAACTTTGCTGCCAGACTTTTTACCGTTTTTTACGTGTGTTTTTTTACAGTGTAAACTCTTCTAACCTAGACTCTTCTAACATAGACTCTTCTAACCTAGACTCTTCTAACCTAGACTCTTCTAACCCTAGACTCTTCTAACCTAGAATATTCTAACATAGACTCTTCTAACATAGACTATTCTAACCTAGACTCTTCTAACCCTAGACTCTTCTAACCTAGACTCTTCTAACCCTAGACTATTCTAACCTAGACTCTTCTAACCTAGACTCTTCTAACCTAGACTCTTCTAACATAGACTATTCTAACATAGACTCTTCTAACCTAGACTATTCTACTATTCGGCACACAGTTTAGGCTCTATCACCTGAGGGCAGCATGGCGGCCGGTGCAGCAGCACGGCGTGCTGTGGGAGAGTTTACACGAGAGTTTACTCGAATTAAACGATTTAAACGGAGATTTACCACACTGAAGACGGTAGAGTCATAGTAGAGGATGAGTTGCTGAACTTTATTATGATCAAAATGCGAACACTAAGTCACGATGATATTGTGGCGATAGTAACGAGCAGCTTCAGCTCCGAGCGGATTGAGTCTTCAAAGGCAGTTCTGTCAGAACTCCTTCCACACAACAAACGGTGGATCTCCCATAGGGGACCAAAGAAGGACATTAACAATGTCAAAATGTGCCTGCAAGCGCTTAATGAGTGCGGTGAAGAGACCCCAAGATTCGTATCGCACTTCCTGGATGAATTATCCCCCGTTTCATTTAAACACATCGATGTGTCTGTGCTTCTCGGGAATATGCAGCAAATCAATGTTGACATTGACTACTTAAAAAGAACTATGGGAACTCAGGAAGAAGAAGAACACGCATTCAGACCATGGGCGTTTCCCAATCTGTGTTCTTCTATTGACTTGTGTTCTTGTGTCCCTGTGAAACGTCATCTCGTGTTGCCAAAGTACTGTCCCAATACACAAGTTCGCATTTCGCCAAGAACAGTTAAAATTCCCGGATGTATTCTTGACACGCCCATTTACCGAGGATACATCGGTTGGTAACTTGTATGAACTTGGCAGCACCTGTATCTCAACATTCATTTCGGCATTCAATGATGGTTGGATTTCCAGTACATAGACAGCCCAAAAACGGGACAATTTAAACAATTTTCACCATCTTCTTCATCACTAAATTTACTTCTGAGAAAATTTTAGGCGAGAAATGAACGGTTTAGAGTTCAAATATAGGCAGTCTCGCGAAAATCTTTGCCGAATTGACAATTTGCTCCAAAGTTTTCGGAGTTTTTGGAGCTCCATAAATTGACGCGGCCGCCAGCTTGCGCCTGCCGGGGCCGCTAGCTCGGCGCTCAGACAGTCCCACTCAGAGACCCCGCTGTAGGACCCCGGAGGTCTTTTAGACTGGTTCCGTAAATAAGAGGCTTTTATTTCGCCGTTGACGGATTGTTTGTTTAAATATCACAACACATGTCCATCATAAGATTAAAGGTCCAATATGTAATATTTGTACTGTAATAAATCCAAAAATTACACCAATGCCTCATCAGATATTAAGCATAAGCTATAACCTACATTATATTTTGTATTTAGCTCATATTTTTGGTGTATTTGTTTTCTGATTTATTAGAAGTTGAGCTTCAGTCTGTATGATAAATGAACATTATATATATATATATATATATATATATATATAATGAACATATTAAAAATCGGCAAATAATCTCATAATTTGTGCTAAAATTGTCTAAATGTTTAGTTTTCAAAAACAATTTTTAAAAAACTGGTCATGTCTATTTTTATGTTTCTGCGCAAGTTCAGCAGACAGTGAGGTTCGGATCGGATGTAGCTTGTCTGTATGCTAAGCTAGCTCCAAGTGATCTGAGAGTGTGAAAATCATTTCCAGTAAAGGACAAGGTTGCAACAGTCGTTGTTTAGGTACCTTAAACGTGCACGAACGGTCTCAGAGTCATCGCTGCAACCAGGAGATGAAGGAGAGCTGAGATCCACAACGCCTAGCACATCTTTGTCTCGGGCACCGCAGGATGCTCGCGATGCTAGCGCGGTTAGCACGGCCAGCGCGACCAGCGCCGGTGCTAGCCTTTGCCTCTGCCTCGCGAGTGGATGATATAGCCCCTAGGGATATAGCCCTGTGGATCGGTCTTCCGTGGATGAGCCCGCAACTCAACCAGTGCTAAAGTATCACTTCTTCTTTAGGGAGTTTAATTGTGTAGGACCGCCAGAGGATAACCGTAAGGTATGTGAAGGCTACTCTGCCTGTATTGTATTATGTCGTTATATGAGATATATGGATTAAAATAATCAATTCATAACCCGCTACAGAGCTGAAGGCGCAGTTCTATTTCTATAACAGCTTGTTACTGTTGTCAAGTTGTTGTTCCCTCATGGTTTTCTCTTGTTATGGCCAATAATGCTTTAGGGCTTGTTAATGTGATTTATTTATTTTTGTTAAACATGTTTATAACATGAATCATCACACTAAAGTAAGGAAATAACTTGAGTCTTGTTTTACATGAAAGATGACGTTGTCAATGAACACGTTCTGTGGCCGAGTATTGATTGGTTGTTGATCTGTATATTGTTGAAAACTTAAAACAATTGAAAAGAATTGTGAAATATTCGGCCTCATGTTATACGAGCAGAACTAAACTATGTTTGGGGAAATATTAGATTCCTGACCACTTTTACAGTCTATAGGCCTTAGGTTAGGAGAGATGCGCTCTAGCACAGCCAGGTATGGTGCGTAATGGAGAGTCCAAAGCGCTCTTCTTTTGGGCAGAACCAAGGAGAGCGATCGCGGATAGGTTCGTCCTTTGCACCGAAACTTTTTACAATGCAACAACATATAAAGAGCATCAAGCTATTACAGTCTTTATTATGTAAGCACATATAATATATATAATATAACAGTATATTAGCCAGTCATTTGTATTAGGTTAAACAGGGATTTGATAACGTTTTTAATTTAAGGCCCACCCAAAATTGGTCTGGCCCATCCAAAACTGGAATCCTGGCGCCATGCCTGCTCCAGAGTGGAAATCTTAAAAACGCTCCAACGTCGCGTTACCGTCTAAAGGGTAAAAACGCAAAAGTCTGAAGAAAGCGGTGTGGAGAGAGACAAGAAAAAGGCGTCTGTTGTTACGGAGTAGGCTACAGAAATGATAGGCTCCTGTTAGAATTTCAATGTAATGGCTCAATATTTAAATGATTTCACCAATATGGATAAGGCTGTTATAGTTCGATGACGATATGTAGGCTATTCATTTGAGCCAGAGCAGGCGACAACGTTACGGATGAAGAGAGAGAGAGAGCGAGCGAGTGGCAGCGGTCAGCGGGCAGAGGAGGGTCTGCTTCAGCCTCCTCTGCCCGCTGCCTCTCGCTCTCAAGCAGCGGCTGAAGGGCCGCGAGGCTCAGGGTATTGGTAGTGCTCCCGTGGGTGCTGTGTTGTGGCTTATCACGGTCAACTGTGCCGGTCATCATCAGACAAACATGCAACTCCACCTCCTCGTCTTTCCAGACGAGCTTTTGTTGTTCGCTTCGGCATGTTTTGGGTTTCGCTCTACTAAGGAGAGAAGTAGAATGAATGTTCTACGCAGGTGGGTGCCTTGGTGGTGTTGTGTGGCAGTGCCACCTAGTCACCTGGAGTGCATACTACATCGAATTTCACACACTTTTGCGTCACCATATGCACGCAGTTTTCCCCTCCATAACGCTCGTCTAAACGCAGAATAAAAAGTGATAACGCAACGCCACTTTTGCGTTTTCTCTTCAGATCGTTTCCGTGTAAACATAGCCTAAAGGGGAGACACCAACCTTTATTATTTGAATTTCTAATTTCCATCTCCCTGGGCATATACAGTGCACTACAATAATATAGAAATGATAATTCCACATAATACTAATAGGAACACATAGGACACACCAGTGCATATGCCTATTTATTTTTTTTGATTTAAACTGACTTAAACTTATACACTAATAATAGTAGGGATCGCGTTCCACTCTTTAGAATAAGTAAGGGGTGTTTGAGCTAAACCATAAACAATAAAATTATCTAGCTGGTATTTTGGAGCCCTGCAGGAAGCCTCTGTGCTGGGGGTGTTGAGCAATAACAGGAAGAAGCCATTGTCTCAAACTGTTAACAGCGTTTTCTGTGCTTGTGCACTGCATATGCCCAGGGAGATGTAAATTAGAAATTCAAATGTCAAAGGTTGGTGTCTCCCCTTTAGTCTACATAACATGTAGACATGTCTACATAGACATGTAGAGAGAGCAAGAACACACACATATATATATATATATATATATATATATATATATATATATATATATATATATATGTGTGTATATATATATATATATATATATATGTGTGTGTGTGTGTGTGTGTGTGTGTTTGTGTGTGTGTGTTCTTGCTCTCTCTAATATACAGTTTTTTACAATCACTTCATTTCGGAACCTTGATGTTATCAAAACTCTAGACACAAAACTCACAACCAATAATCAAAATACACATTCTTTCATACCTCTAACACCTGTTTCAATTGCTTGGATACAATACACATAAACCTGAGATCATTTGTTCATTTAACAAAGTTAAATATGACACCTGTTCAATATGACACAACAAATAACATCAAAGTACTACTATTTCAAAAAGCAATTCACACATAACATTTCAGATGATTGTCTATTCATTTCATTACAATCATCTAACTATCTATCCATACAACTGCTCAAAATGATAAGTAACTGTTGCGTTACTCTTACAGTTTTTTCCGATTGCTAAATGACAGTGGGCACAACTGAAGCTACATGTGCAAAACTCAAACCACAGTCTGCTCTACCAGCAGTCACCTGAGCTAAACAGATCACATCACCTGCTAAACTCATTCAAACCAACACAACTCTTAACACACGTCTCAAAACAGGCTCAGTGCAGCCAAACACTATGCACAAGCCTCACTGAGATAACACACACTGTCACTCAGAACACACTGAGGGTAAAAACACTAGCATCAAACACCAATACAGAAATTACAAACTTTTTCATCTTTCCAGTTTGAACAATTTGAGTGACTTGACACTACTCAATAGTTTAAGGAAAAAATATAGATTATATAGCATACCAATTTTTACATAAGGTAAACAAGAAGCAATGAAAATCAGCAGTTTTCTTCAATAAAGTATTTTGTCTCTAGTAATTTATGGAATTACTGGGGGAAAAAACTAAAGGTACATACGTAACAGTACCAAAGAATAGTGTGACTAATCCTGCCTCTGTCCAGCATCATGTGGCAAGTTTTCTTCATCACATTGGATGTCTGCATCATCTCTAAATACTAACAAATGTGGTGTTTCTATTGCTTTCACCTCCATTACAGTTTTTTTCGATTGCTAAACGACAGTGGGCACAACTGGAGTCACATGTGCAAAACTTTAACTACAGTCTGCACAGCCGCAGTTCATGTGGACCAAACTCTAGTTCATTTTTCATTGCTTGAACACAGTTTTCAAAACTCTACACACTTATCCCATGACTTTAACCACAACGTGCAAAACACTGTAGATTTACAGCACTTTGTTCAGATGCTAACACACTGCTGTCAAAACTGTAAACCACACATTCAAAACAGAATAGATTCCAGTCAAACACTGCTGATTGCAATTTTAGCTGAAAGCCTAAGCAGGTGTCTTGTTTTAGACTAGTTAGTGAACATATACGGTATTTATACAGAGAAAGATCAGAAAGTCTTTTTTGTATACAAACACCAAATAAGAATGAAACAATTCTACACTGTACTGTTTGAGAGAAAAAGGTAAAAGAGCAAAGATACCAATATGTCCAGGTAAGATGTCTCAGGTTATATACACAGCTATAAAAAAAAGTGAAAAACACTATATCTTTACAATATTAAAACTGCGTTCTTACTGTTTTTCAGAAAGTAATGGAAGTGAAAGCAATAGAAACACCACATTCATTTGTATTTAGAGATGATGCATACATCCAATGTGATGAAGAGAACTTGCCACATGATGCTGGAGAGAGGCAGGATTAGTCACACTATTTGTTGGTACTGTTATGTACCTTTAGTTTTTTTCCCCAGTAATTCCATAAATTACTAGACAAAATACTTTATTGAAGAAAACTGCTGATTTTCATTCCTTCTTGTTTACCTTATGTAAAAATTGGTATGCTATACAATCTATATTTTTTCCTTAAATAAACTGTTGAGTAGTGTCAAGTCACTCAAATTGTTCAAACTGTAAAGATGAGAACGTTTGTAATTTCTGTATTGGTGTTTGATGCTAGTGTTTTTACCCTCAGTGTGTTCTGAGTGACAGTGTGTGTTATCTCAGTGAGGCCTGTGCATACTGTTTGAGACATGTGTTAGGAGTTGTGTTGCTTTGAATGAGTTTTGCAGGTGATGTGAACTGTTTAGCTCAGGTGACTGTAGGTAGTGCAGACTGTAGTTTGAGTTTTGCACATGTGACTCCAGTTGTGCCCACTGTCGTTTAGCAATCGAAAAAAACTGTAATTTCTGAAAAACAGTAAGAACGCAGTAAGTAAAGATATAGTGTTTTTCACTTTTTTTTATAGCTGTGTATATAACCTCAGACATCTTACCTGGACATGTTGGTATCTTTGCTCTTTTACCCGTTTCTCTCAAACAGTACAGTGTATAATTGTTTCATTCTTATTTGGTGTTTGTATACAAAAAGTCTTTCTGATCTTTATCTGTATAAATACCATATATGTTCACTAACTAGTCTATAACTTGACACTTGCTTAGGCTTTCAGCTAAAACTCCAATCAGCAGTGTTTGATAGGCACCAGACTGGAATCTATTCTGTTCTGAATGTGTGGTTAACAGTGTTGACAGCAGTGTGTTAGCATCTGAACAAAGTGCTGTAAATCTACAGTGTTGTGCACGTTGTGGTTAAAGTCATGGGATAAGTGTGTAGAGTTTTGAAAACTGTGTTCAAGCAATGAAAAACGAACTAGAGTTTGGTCCACATGAACTGCTGCTGTGCAGACTGTAGTTAGAGTTTTGCACATGTGACTCCAGTTGTGCCCACTGTCATTTAGCAATCGAAAAAAACTGTAATGCATAGTTGTATGGAAACAGACAAACAATATTCCATGTTTAGATCATGAAAGTTTCAAGATAACAAGATTCATTGTCACCAGTTAGTGTGGAGCATGAACCAATTAGACTTCATTACAGTTTTTTACAATTACTTTGCTACTAATTTCACAACCTTGATGTCATTTTTCAAAACTCTAGACAGAAAACTGTCTATAAAAAACGGTCATCACTTGTAACACAGGCTATCCAATGTTCAAAACATTACATTGTGCATTCATATCTCTAAATAAATCTTGCACTTGTACAATCACTGGTTCAAAAACTAATATATTGTGAAATACCATTGAAACGTTACTTTAGATCACCCACACACAAGCTACCCATAGTTTCACTGTGTCATTGTTCTTACAATCATTAAATATTGTAGTACAAAATAGATGATACATGTTTCATTGTGGTACTACATGTAAATACATCCCTGTACAAGTACTGCAGTAATAGAGAGAATACTACAGACACAGTAGAGTCATTGAACAAAATCTAAAATGTATTGATGAAAAACAATACAGTACGATCACAACATAGGTTGATTTGAATCAAAGCGAAAATAAATAGCTAGGAAATAGAAAAGAAAAGACAGTATTACTGTAAAACATCAAATGCAGTGTTCCTCAACTTGCTTGTAATTTAAAAAGCAAAACAAAGGAGTGATTACTGTATTCTACATCTTCATCAACTCTGTCTTGTGGATTTGGCCACAGTTTCTCATCTACATCGGAATTAGCCAAACATCTTGGAAAAAACCTTCGGGCATGGCGAACAATGTGGTACGAGTGTATGTAAGGGTTAATGCCCGACGAGGTGTCCATTGTCAGGTATTAATGGAGGACGGCGAGGCGCGAACCGTCCGACGCGCAAGTCCATTAATACCTGACAATGGACACCTCAAAGGGCATTAACCCGCTTATACCATGGTCACTTGCCAAATAACATATTTTAAAAACATTAGTTCATATTTTAATTAGTTTTACAATCGAAATCTAAAGTTTATCCAAACAATAACTCTGTTTCTGTTATGGTTTCGGTGTTTTTGTTTTGCTTTTTGTTCGTTTCTTTTCCCTGTTGTGTTTATGTGTTCTGTATATTTGTGTTTCGGTTTGTTCCTGTGTTTTCTGTTCCCCCCTTGTGTTGTCTAGCGTTGTCAAGTGTCTGTGTTTAGTTGATGTCATGTTTTCTGTCTGTTTTTCCTGCTTCCTGTTTTATTTTGGTAGTCTGGTTTTCTGTCTTGTCTTGTCCAATTTACTTTATTTTTTTTTTTCCTGATTTTCCACCTTTTTCGTTATTGTCCTGCGCCCTGATGTCTTTCACCTGATGTCACCACCTGTTCCTTTTTTATATCCTTTCTGTCCGTTCCCTTTTTGCTCTTGTCAGTTGTTTTTTTCCTGCGTGTGTTTTTTGCACGCCTTTTTGTCTCGTTCTTTTTTTTTATTCTGTTTCTTTTTTTTTTTTTCTTTCTTTTTTTCTTTCTTTTTTTTTTTCTTTTTTTTTTTTTTTTTTTTTTTTTTTCCATCCGTCTGTGCATTTTATTTGCTAGTTTACCAGTCTTTGTACTGCCATTTTTTGTTGCCATTAAATCCCTGAGTTTCATCCACCTCCTGCCTGCCTGCCTCTCTCTGCGTTTGGGTCCACATTCCCTGCTTCCACACAACAGAACGAACTGACCATCATGGACCCAGCAGAGAAGCTTCTCTTTGCAAAGAAGGTGTTGGAGTTTGGTTGGACTGTACAGTGCCTTGTCTGCTCTGAGCCTGACCGGCACTCGCCGGTCAACGGCAGTGGTTGGCAGAGAGACCTTGGTTGAGTCACTTTGTTCCCCAGCTGGAGGAAATGGAGTGTTTTTTGCAGGCCACCTCCTGTGACTCACCCACCACCAGCCTGTCTCCTCCCCAGTCGGCCAACACTGTGGCCGTCGGTGCATGCTTCGTCAGCCAGCCTGCCCAGTCACCTGCTTCCCCAGAACTCTCGTCGGACTGCTCAGACGCTACCCGGTCAGCGTACGCTCCCAACCACCAGCAGTCCTATGAGGGCACCCGCCTGGCAATCTTCTGTGGAACCCGTGAAGGACGCAGACAGGGAAATAGCAGTTTGCTTGGCTCCAGTCAAAGCCAATCGCTACGCTTTTACAACCCCCCCCAACCCCCCTTTCCCCGCGGCCGGCCCTCCCTCCGGGCGGGGGGGGCCCCTTCCCGGCCGGGCCCCTTCCCGGGGGCGGCCCCCTCTCCCCCCGGCCCCCTCCCCGGGCGCCCTCCTCCCTCCCGGCCCCCCCCTCTCCCCGCCGCGGCCCCTCCCCGGGCCCCTGGCGTGCTTCTGACCCCCGGGCTGACGTGCACCCCTCCTGACCCTAGGCTGACGTGCAGCCCCGCTCTTCACCCCAGAGTCCTCGCTCCCTAGCAACCCTTCTGTTCCCGGGCTGGCATGCAGCTCTCCTGACTCTGGGCTGGCGTGCAGCTCTCCTGACTCTGGACTGGCGTGCAGCTCTCCTGACTCTGGACTGGCATACAGCTCTCCTGACTCTGGACTGGCGTGCAGCTCTCCTGACTCTGGGCTGGCGTGCAGCTCTTCTGACCCCGAGCTGGCGTGCAGCTCTCCTGACTCTGAGCTGGCATGCAGCTCTTCTGACCCCGAGCTGGCATACAGGTCTTCAGACCCCGGGCTGACGTGCACCCCTCCTGACCCTAGGCTGACGTGCAGCCCACTTGACTCTGAGCTGACGTGCAGCCCCCTTGCTTCTGAGCTGACGTGCAGCCCCCTTGACTCTGAACTGACATGCAGTCCTCCACCAGACTCCCGGCCTGCTAGCGGCCTTCCCCCAGACTCCCGGCCTGCTAGCGGCCTTCCCCCAGACTCCCGGCCTGCTAGCAGCCTTCCCCCAGACTCCCGGCCTGCTAGCGGCCTTCATGAGCCCCGGCTAGCTAGCAACCCTCCTGAATCTAGGTTAACTAGCAGCCTCTCAGAGCCCCAGCTAGCTGGCAACCTCCCTGAGTCCCAGCTAGCTAGTAGCTCCCCTGAGTCTAGGCTAGATAGCAACCTCCCTGGTTCCCCGCTAGCTAGCAACCTCCCTGACTCCCCGCTAGCTAACAGCCCCCCTGACTCCAGGCTAGCTAGCAACCTCCCAGATCCCCGGCTGGCAAGCAGCCTCCCTAATTTCCCGCTAGCCAGCAGGCCCCCTGACTCCAGGCTAGCTAGCAGCCTCTCTGCGTCCCAGCTGTGTAGCAGCCCCCTAGAGTCCCAGCCGTGTAGCGGCCCCCTAGAGTCCCAGCCGTGTAGCGGCCCCCCAGAGTTCCTTGAGTCCCGGCCGTGTAGCGGCCCCCCAGAGTTCCTTGAGTCCCGGCCGTGTAGCGGCCCCCCAGAGTTCCTTGAGTCCCCGCCGTGTAGCGGCCCCCCAGAGTACCTTGAGTCCCGGCCGTGTAGCGGCCCCCCAGGGTTCCTTGAGTCCCAGCTAGCTAGCAGCTCCCCTGGGTCCCAGCTAGCTAGCAGCTCCCTTGACTCCCAGCTAGCTAGCGGCTTAAAAAGGATTTAAAGGAAGGGGGTGATTTCGAGCACAGACCTGTCTAGCCAGCAGTTATCACAATAAGTACACAAATAATCACAAGCAACTGCTATTTAAAGTATAATAAGATTTATTAAAGTCTCACAATTATCAGTAGCCAATCAGCAATCCTTCAATAATAAACTTATATACCCTTTTACATTATCACAATCAAAACAAGCAAGGAACCAAAAACAGCAGAGACACCTCTGTGTCTGTGCGGTGTGTGTGTGTGTGTGTGTGTATGAGAGTGAGTGGGAGTAAAGGGGGCGGGGTTGAAGTGTAGTCTAACACGAACCACTAAATGGCTACTCCAGTGAGCTGCACCTAACTATTCAGCCTCAAGAGGGCGGTAGTGGTACTGGGTGCGCCCGGAGGGTTGAAGAAGCCCAGGTGGGCGTTGTCAAGCGTTAGCTCTATACGAGCTACACGTGGTTAAACAATGGGTTAAACTAGCTTGGATGCATGTGTGTGTGTGTGTGTGTGTGTGTGTGTGTGTGTGTGTGCGTGTGAGTGTGTGTGTGCGTGTGTAAAGAGGAAAAGAGAGAGAGAAAAGGCGCACTACACGAGCGCGCAGCTGACTCAGCTTTGTACAGTACAGTAAACTCCCTCAGCGGGAGGTATGAGTTACAGTTCAACATAACTTTCAACAATATCTGGATCAGTGATATTCTTCACAACAGCACATAGGACGCGGCGGTCCGATCCCACATTAATGGTAAACAAAAATAGCAATACCTTTTTACACATTAATAAACACCCTAGTTCTTATGTCTGCCCAGAACCATAAATGCCTTACTTTTGGGTGCACAGTCCGTTGCTTATCCGGCGGATTTTCCGGTGAACAGAACTGAATTTACCTCTCGCCAGAGGTAAATGGCCGTACCGTCCAAGGCAGTGGAGCGGAAACAAAGCCGAGTCGACTTGCAAGAAAAACGCGGTGTCTCTTCTTCCTTGAGACAGGGGTTGATGTACCCTTCTGCAGATTCGGTGGAATACGGCTTGTATTCACCAGGGCCGGTTGTATCACGAACGATACAAACGTCTCACTCGACCAGCCGAATGATGCGACGTTGACTCTCGAACAGCGCTGAACGATGCGTCTCCTTACGGCAAAAATTTACCTCGAAGAACCCCGAGCTCTGACCCCCGGCTCTTTTTATCCCCTCCGCCGCCTGCTGGCGGCGAGTGGTGCGTTCAAGGAGCCGCGGCCAATCAGAAATCCCGAAACTCAACGTAGGTGTGAGGACTCGTCGTTGCAGTTTTCAAACCCTCCACCAGTCTGCCATTTCCCTCCTTTTTCTCCCTCTTTCAGAGATTCCTTTGTTAGGGGTGAGGGGTCACAGGCTGGTGACTTCCTACAGGCCGCACTTTGGCCTCAGGGAAGTTTGAGGCTTCACAGAATAGTCTTGATCATAACTGTTAGGTTCCAACAGTCCCCCTTTTGGTCTGAAGAGCAGGTTGAACCCTGCTCTTTGGAGCAACCATGGACCAACAGGTTGTATAAACAAAAACAAAACAAGAGTTATTCTGAGAGCAACATAGCATCATTCATTCCTGGGAATGGGCAAAACAGTTCATAGTGTTCATCTGGTTACTGAGGCTATGGTGTCTGGGCAGACTCTGAGGCAGCGTCTGGGCAGACTTTTCTAACTACGATTTAAACCTTACATAAATCATAAACTAATAATACATCACACTAATAACATTTTGACAATACTTCAAGTAGCAGGTAAGACTGCGTGTACCCTCCTAATGAACGTTATGGTATAATGCCAAACAAACAAAGTTGAGAGATAAAGAGAAAAAGAAGAAAGGACAGAGTGTGAGAGAGATCATTTTGGGTGTCACTAACCAATCCCGAAAAGGATTGGCGCTGACTAGCGGGACGATGTGGGCTGCTGTGTGAAACGTGGTGGTACTAACAGAATCGAGTCAAGTTTAGTTTGCAAATTCTGTATGTGTCTATACATGAAATGTGCGACTATTGCGGTGATGATCCAGCCACTAAGAAGGAGGCCCAAGGCAACCATGCTAACAGGGTGGTCTTGGTAAGACGCCGAACTCCCTATATGGTTGGAAAACGTGGTGGTAAGCCCGGTAGGTTTAAGGCTGAACTGAACCAGTTTAGTCCCCTCGGCCAGAAGTTGCTGTTGGAGGGGGTATTCAATAGTGAGGTCGTGGCCTCGAAATGCGTCCATGATCTCAATCTCGGCATCGTGTCTGTCGGGATCGAGATGATGGAGGACAATGTCATCGATATGAATGGTAGCTCCTTGGGGAACCGTTAAAAATACCGTTTGGTTAGGTAAGGTTAACTTAGTGGCTGTGTCATGACGGTCGTAGGACATTAACGCTTCAGTGACGGGTGTACTGACGAGCCATCGGTTACCCACCCGTTCCACCCTTGTTTCTGTTCCCTCGTCCCTTATGGACATGCTACCCTGACATTTTTTTCAGGCGTGTCGGCCCTCAGACCGCAGAGGAAGTTAGTGACATCTCTAACGAATGGGTTGCTCGGGCAGACCCAGTGTATGTCTTTTGTTTTAGTGCACATGTTAAGGTTAGGAATGAGGTAGAGTGAGGGGTTGTCCTCATGGAAAGCAATTGTGGGTGGGGTTTTAAGGTGTATATGTGTGTTACCTTTCCAGAAGCCCACGTTCAGTACAGACTTTAGTCGGTATATGTTTTGTCTTTCTAGAATCGGAAGATTGAGGATGAAACCTATCTCTAAGTTCTTAGAGTCTACTGAGATGGGGATTGCACTGCCAAGGCTATACGCCAGGTGTACCTGTGAAGGGTGTACTACCGTACTAGTGGCGTGTTTCAAGATCAACGAGTCCTAATGAGACTAGGTAGGCTGGAATTTTTCCCGCGCCGAGGCTATTGACTGAGGAGCTAACCTCCCTGACAAGGTCCTGCATTAGGTCTCTGACTATTCGTACGTACGTTAGGTCTTCTTGGACCACTTTGGACAAATCCTCTAAGGTAGGCCAGGTGTTCATCGAAGGGTCGACTCCTCGGGAGGATGTCGTCCACGTAGATGAGGTTTCCACGGGCTGAGGCATCGCTCATTGCCTTGTGGAGGACCATGTTGAACTCAGCTGGGGAGTTCGAATATCCGAAAGGGCAGCGGTTCCGGGTGTATTGGCGATTGCAGAAAGAGAAAGCCAGCTTGTACTGGTCAACCGGGTCAACCCTCATGGTCCAGAACCCGTTTGCCACGTCTACCGTTGAAAAGAAACGGGCCTCTTTGACCTTGGTTAGTTCCTGATCCAAGTGGATCATGGGGCAATGGGAGAGTGGGACCTGTTTGTTTAATGGCCGATCATCAATATTGAGGCACCATTTCCCGGTCGGTTTTAACACCGGCCAAATGGGTGAATTGTATGTGGAATTGCATTCCCTGACAATCCGTTTTTCCAACAGCTTGTCGAGCATCTCTTGGATCGACTCATAGGCAGCCCACGGGATTTTGTACTGGCGTACAAAGGTGGGCGGTGCGCCTGGACCAGTGGGAATGCGAACAGTGTGGATGTCCATGACTCCGCAATCCTGGGAGTCTTTGGAGAGGATTGGCTGGGACTCATGAAATAGTTTCCGGAGCTCGTTTTGCTGATGCTCTGTTAGAGAGTATAAGCGGGGGTTTCTGTCACTTTGGAATGTGGGATTTTGATGGATGACCTTTTGACCTGGGGGTCAAGAGGTCACGACCTGTCAGAAATGTGATTGATGCCTTCCAGGTGTGTGTGACTGGACTGTTCTGGAAGCTTCTAGAAGGAAGGCGTGCCCCCGGAAATGACGTGCGTTATGTGATGCAATGAGGGCGTCACAGGAAGTAGAAATATCTTCATTTAAATGATCCAATGAGCGTTAGAGATGAAATATCCGGATGTGTTTGAAATGAGTCAGTGAGAGAAGAGGGGTGTAGCGTTAAATTTTGAGCATAAAAAGGGTTTCTTCCCGGTTGAAACAGAGAAAGATAGGTTTTTCATTCTACACACAGCATGAATGTAAGTTTGAGTAACACTGATGCGTTTGAAATGAGCCAATGACCAAGAATTAAATCAAGTATCTTTACACTCTTTGGAGCAGAGAGCAGAACATGTGTAAGGCAGGGTTGTAAAATAGGAATGTGTAAGGCTCCTCTTACAACAGGCCAAGTAAGTGATTGTAATAAGCGTGAATGGGCCTAAGCCCAAAGGTCAATGCATTTCTACCCACACTCACGCACACTCACGCGCACACACACACACACACACACACACACTCACTCTCTCACACACAC
The DNA here is from genome assembly GCF_010015445.1 of Perca fluviatilis. Taxonomy (NCBI): domain Eukaryota; kingdom Metazoa; phylum Chordata; class Actinopteri; order Perciformes; family Percidae; genus Perca; species Perca fluviatilis. The sequence goes on from NC_053126.1 coordinate 37,006,518, forward strand.
ACACACACACTCACGCTCACACACACACACACAAACAGCCACAGTTCATGTTGTCAGTACATGTTGATCGTATGTCTGTGCATGCTTAGCTCTAGTCCATATGTCTGGCTGTCCTGCGTCCTCCGCTGCTCCATACTCATCTGGCTGTGCCTTCTTCGTTCTGGCCCGGGGATCGGTGTTCACTCCCTTTTCCCAACATACCCCTTTTTCCCCGCCTCTTTTTCCCATGCCCACAGCAACACTCTACCAGAAATTGCGTTTTCAATTCAAATAAGCGAACCAGTGAGAAGTAGTAAAAAAAAAAAAACATTTTCAACAGATCACACAAAACCACAAATGGCATTTGAACACATAACATTCATTGTGACTACTTTCTTTGAATTTTGAGTGATTTATTCAACTTAGTCATACTTATTTTTTGTTTACGGTCAAAATGACCGCCATAGAAAAAAAAAGTATAATATTCATCCATACACACACTCCTACAACTTTCCTGTGCTTGTGTGCCATTATACACATGAAACACACGCACACAAACAGACACAGTTCATGTTGTCAGTACATGTTGTCATGTTGCCGCTGCATGTGAGCCACTAATGTTCGCACACATATGCATATGAATTTTAATTTGTGAATACATTTGTATCATTTAAATGTAACCACATTGACTTAAAAGATTGTTTGTGTTTAATGTGGTGAAAGATGCAAACAAAAATTAAAAAACAAAAAGTATGCTTTTGTATTTATACAAAATGCAACCTGAACCAAATATGTTTCTTTGTAAAACGCCAGCGTTAAAAGTAAATAGTTCTAACTTGAAGTTATATGACTTCACCGGATGCATTTATGTTTTAGAGACGTTGCGTTGTAATTCAGAATTAAAACAATGTCGCCAAAATGTAAGTCTTACAGGCAAAATATGGTATGTTCAACATGAATTTGTGAATACAAAACTTATTTTGTATAATTTTAATGTAACTAGCACATTTGACAAAAAAAAAAAAAAAGTGTTTAATGTGGTGAAAGATGTCAATTTAAAAAAGATCAGTACTTCCTTAAGTATTTACGACCCTCATAAAACTGAATTCAAAGAAAACAAAAAAAAAGTTGAATCTGTTAAGATTATGAAGGGGGCATACAAAGGCAAAGTTAGAGGGACGCAAGATAAACCGGCGGGTAAAGATTTACACCGGGTAGAACATGTTAAGGACAACATGCGGGAAGAAGGTCAACATGGCGGCGACTCAACAACAGGAACAGGGTGCATGGGTCTTGAAGCTATAAGTAAGCAGATTGGCGACTTTAAATCGTAACTAAAGCAAGATCTAAAAATGTTTAAAGAAGAAATTGAACATGACACGAGAGAAGAATTCCACGAGTTCAAGCAAGATGTCAACCAACAGCTAGCGACATACATGCATGCTATAAAGGAGCAAAAACAAGAAAATCAGCAAGATGGAGACCCAGATCGATGACACGGATACGTGGAGTACTGAAGCTAACACCACTCTCCAACAAATGATGAAGGACCAACAGAAGCTGGAGGACAAATTGAATGACTTGGTCTCGAGAGCAGGGCAAAGATGGGTCAGTGATAGAGTTTGTTAAAAAAAAACTATTAACGAAACTGAGTGATGAGGTGGATTTGCAGATACAGCGCACCCACAAAGCCCTGGCACCGATACCTGGGTTTTTGTAAAATTAATTTCCAGCAATACAGTACTAAGGAGATGATTATCCAGAAAGCATGGCGACAGAAAATCACAATAGGATGTGGAGGGGTCAGAGAAAGCGCTTGGTAGGAAACATCTGATGGAGCGTCTTCACCATGGCAGAACGTGGGGTTCGCACACAGGTGGAGACCTTGAGAACAGTGCCAGGCCGAGCTAGAGTGCGCCTCCAGAAATTTCAGCGGCGCAAAGAAACGGGAGGAGCAGTATTGTTTCAATACAGACGGTAAATACTTGTCCCATAATATACTCTATTGTTAGCCAGACCCACATCAAGATCCTGGGTCTGGGAACTCACTATTGGCAGGGCTCAATCCGATGGGCGGGATAAACGGAAGTCTTTCAAATTTCCTCTGCACCAATAGGATAAGCGCTACCGACGGCAGAGCAACGCTAGGTGATAGATTAAACTTTTTGTTGCCGTTGGTCCGGCAAAACTCTGAACACATCTTCATTTTTTAAGAATGACTTCAGTGCTTAACTCCAAGTTAACAGGTAGCAGCTAATGGGTAGTTGATTTAAAAAACCTTTTGGCTAAGTTGCTAAACACATCTTGTTGTCATTTAAGGTCCCTGTTGCATGTTGCACAGACATTTTAATTGCATTTTTGTCTGTTAAGAGGCACAAAGGTATCTTATGCCCCCAAAACTGCTGTTTCAGCTAAGTGGAAGCTCTGGGCATTAGCTGCAGCAGCTCCGTGTTGCTACCACTGATTTGGCTCGTATTTATTTTTTTGCTATCATCAGTACTCACATTGATATAGCGATCAAGATTAGTGTAAAAATTGACTTTGAAAAACTGACCCTGGCTGCCGCTAGAGTGCGTCTAGATATCTAGGCTACTATATTGTATTTTATGTGCTGACTCACGGGAGCAGTGAGAGGTCAGCTCTGTCTGAGGCGCACTGAAGTTCAGAGACTGTTAGTCAAAGTATCATTCCCCCTTCACTTAAAAACTTTTATAGTTTTATTTTGTGTTTGTTATAATGCTTGTTCTAAGCACATTATTATGCTCCAGTTATCTTTACTTATGGTTTCAATGTTTAGCCTGTGGGAACATAATGGTGTGAGATATTTTCAGCCCAGCTGTGATGCAGTCTAATGAAGTGAAGTTACTGTCCTTAAATGTGATTGGGTTGGGAAACCCAATTTAAAAGGTCTAAGGTAAAGGGCCAAATTAAAAAAGAGAACGTACATATATATATATTTTTTGTTGTTGCAAGAAACTCATCTTTCTCAGCAAGAGCATGACAAATTGAAACGGTTTGGTTTTTAAAAATACCTATTATAATTAATTGGTGCAAAGTCACGGGAGAGGAATTGCTATTCTTATTGCAAATACACTTAAGTTCATAGTCATTAAGGAAATAAAAGAGAACGAGGGTAGATATATCAATATCGTTAAGGGAACGATTGAAGAGGATACAGTAACCTTAGTAAATGTTTATTCAACTCCTAATAGTAACAAACTATTTTTCAAATAACTAATGGATGTAACTGCACTGGAAGGGTGTCTGTTTATGTGTAGGTGATTTTAACATAGTATTGAATAGCTACCTGGATACAACTGGTCTAAAGAAAAATAGAATTGAGGTAGCTGATGTCTCTGACCATAGTGCACTATATCTAACAGTTCAACTAGAAGGTAGGATGCGGAATACGGGGTTAAATATAGGCTTATTAAATAACAAATCACCTGTATAATAAATTAAATCAGATATAAGAGAATATTTGAAGATTAATGATAACGGAGAGGTGGATCCATCTGGGACTCACTGAAGGCAGTGACTTGCGACAATTGATTGCCTTAACAACGTCAAATAAAAAGGAGGGTCTTGGAATATAATAACCTTGTATTAGACCTATCTAATGTGGAGCAGCAACATAAAAATAACAGTGATCCACAACTTTTAGTGCAAATACAACAATTAAAGAATCAGATTAATGATCTATTAGAACAAGATGTTGAGAAGAAAGCTTGTTTTTACAACCAGACATATTGCGAATCAGGCCAAATTACTTGCTTACGTAAACAAGAAGCGGATAGTACCATACATAAGATGCGGGACCCAGAAACAAATCAACTAAAATATCATACGTAAGAAATAGAAGACATTTTCCTATACTACTACAAAAACTATATACCAAAACCTCCAGTACTAAAGTAGAAGCAATGGAACATTTTCTTAACGATCTGGATCTACCTCGTATTGGCAAGAAACAAAATGATTGTATCATTAGCAGATTTTTCACTGGAAGAGATAAATAATGCAATAGCCAACTTAAAATCAAGTAAAACTCCAGGTAGTGATGGTTTTCCAGTGGTATAGAACCTTTAAAGAAGAGCTAGTTCCCGTCCTGCTGAAAGCATTTAATGGGATTAAAGGAGAAGGTAAACTCCCCGCCATCATGGAAAGAGGCACTTATTACAGTACTCCCAAAGGAGGGAATATTGGAGTAACTATAATTAGAACACTTTATCAACAACAAAGTCAATGGATCATTGTATCCATTTTTCACATTGGAGAGGGCACTAGACAAGGTTGTTGTCTCAGTCCCCACACTATTTCCGGTTTAATATTGAGCCCTGGACCTCCTTATCTATACTGATGGAAATCCCTAGAGGAGTTTAGTTATTATGCTGGTTATAAAATAAATATTACAAAGACACAACTTTGGTCATTCAACTATACTCCTTCAAAGGAAATAAGATGTAGATATGATGTAAAATGGGATATGGAATCAATAAAAGTACTTACGGGTGCACATAGTTAAAACAAATTATATGAGGAGTAACTATAATTTAATTAACCAAAATATTAAAAAGATATTGAAAGATGGTCTACACACCCATTGGATTTTAGTAGTAAGATTAGCGTAATTAAGGAACATTTTGCCTAGATTGCTATATCTATTCAGGCCTTGCCAGTAGTGGTCATCAGTTCTTAGCCTGGGATGGAAAGAAGCCCAGAATAAAATATGCAACACTTCAGTCGGCCAAACAATAAAGTAGGAATGGCTCCCCAATCTTAAAGCAGCTCAGTTCCGCCCTATTTCTTTGGTGTAATGACAACTAATTTTGCTAGATGGAAGGAAATCGAGACGGTACGTTGAAGGTTATCCGATCCAGTCAGTGTTAGGAGAAAAAAAGTTCTGGTTTAACTTTGCGAGGCAGCTAAAACTAAGGAAAGACCAGCGAGTGCTTAGATGGATAGCCTTTGACACCCTGTTTAAGCCAGGAGTTATTCAAGGATTGGTCAGTAAAAGGTATTAGGGCAGTGTGTACGATAATAGACAACAAGGAATGGCAGACTTTCCAAACATTAAAAGAAAAATGTTCCCTTCACAATCGGGATTTATTTAGGTATATACAATTTAGAGATTACTACAACAAAGAATTGAAAATGGAGAACTCACAAGAATGTAATCCAGTTATAAGATAAATGATAAATGCTTATAGACCAAATAGTAACTGCGTTAAAATCATTTCTATGTTGTATGAAAGAATTATCGAATGTAGGAGCAACTCAACATTATATTTGAAATCAACATGATAAAAGGAACTAATAATGGAAAATCCATCAGATGTATGGTACAATATGTGTTAAACCCAACATACTTCCGCAAGTTCACAACAATTGAGTGTGTTTAACTGGAAGAATTTGGTGCGTTTATTTATTACACCTAAGATTAGCAGTAAAACATCATCACACACACACGTTTTTTGGAGTTCTGAAAATAAAAGTCATTTTGGGAGGATGTACATTTAGTTTTGAGTAATGTACTTGGCTATAAGATTCCTTTCTTATGTACTGTCTTGTAATTGGGCCATATTTCACTTGTAACAGTACAGACGGACAGAAACTGGTATAAACCCGATTGTCCTAAACAGCAACAATAGTTTGAGGTCATACATGATATAAGGGAAATGGAAAGGTTGAACTAGGTCTGAGAAAAGGTGCCAAAAGATTGCAGAAGTGGACATTTTACTTAAATAAAGCATAAGGACATTGCAGCTTGGACTCATTAGTGGATAAAGCAGTGACTTGAAATGTATACATTTTATTTCTATTTTTGTATCACCGCCTTTCCTCACAAGACTTGTTTCTCCCCTTTTTTACGATTTATTTTATTTTTATGTTATGTTTATGTGTTGTTTTTCCATATATCACTCACAAATTGAAGGCGCACTGTTCAGTTGTTACAATGTACTGAAAATTCAATAAAACTTCACCAGATGCATTTATGTTTTTAGCGATAGTGCGTCGTAATTTCCCCATACAGAATTAACACATCGCCAAAATGTAAGTCTCACAGACAAGATATGGTATGATCAACATGAATATGAATTCATGAATACAAAAATTATTTTGTATAATTTTAATATAACTAACATTTCGCTTAAAAGATTGGATGTGTTTAATGTGGTGAAAGATGTAAGCTTTAAAAGAGTAGTAGTAGTAGTAGTAGTAAGTAGTTTAGCTAATTATAATAAATATACAAACATTAAACATTTTTAAACCTTATGTGATCAGTGTTAATAACAAATGTAAGATGAGATTCAACGTTGCCCCAAAATTTCTTTCTTTGTAAAACGTCAACGCGTTAAAAGTAAGTAGTACTACTTTTGCATTTTACTCTGGTCTTATGCTATCTGCATTTCAACCTGAGCTCAGAGCTTACGTACTATGGATTTTACTTATTTACAAACATTACCAGTGTTAAAAAAACCAAAGTGCTTGTGACATTTTTGTATTAATACAGCTTTTAAAATGATATTGTATTCTCCTTGACGTACACAATATGTATAAAAATGTAAGATGAGATTCAACTTTGCACCCTGCCCTGTTTTGTTTTTGTGTAAAACACCAACGTTAAAAGTAAGTAGTACTATCTTGAAGTATTTAATAATAAGTATAAGTAAGTAACCCTGGTCTCATGTTATCTGCATTTCAACCTGAGTGCTAGATTATTTTAATTGTCTTTTTTCTATCTACAACATCTATCAATGTTGGAAGATCTCTCTTAGAGTAGACTAGTTTCTACCTTTAACAGAGCAAGGGCCTCTGCTTGCAGTTGTGAGCTAAGGTCAAACTCTGCTCTGCACCGCTTACACACAACACACACACACAAACACAACACACACACACACACTCATTTATATGTTTTATGAGGACCAACTTTATAACCATCACTTGTGGGGGCCACCCTTTCTAAAGGTGCTGAGCAGTATGAAAAAATCAAGTATACTCAGCATAGCTTTGTTAGCTTATACCTTCAAACATCTGAATTGATAAAGTAATGACTTCCCCATCCTATATGGGGACTTGTAAAAACTGAGTTAACATGGTTGGTTGGACCTCATTTGCATGTTATTTACATAATTCACACAAATTCCATGGGGATTAGTGGGGACTTTGCAACAAATAAATTAAATAAAGGTTTAATTTACAGATTTAATCCATGTAGAATGAAAATATGAATAAACAGTACTTTAATAACAAAATTTGTAATTTCATCTTAGCTTAGTCGTTTATAGAAGCGTATCACGTGAGCATGAAGCTTGAAAAACCATCACACATCTTAACATAGCAAAACATATGATTTATTGATATACAGTTGAAACCAGATATTTACATACACTTCAGAAAACTTATCAGTAAACTTTTATTTCTTTACTGTCATACATGAAATCGAGTAAACTTTTTCTGTTTTAGATCTCCCATTTGAGTTAATTGGTTGTGCACGCTGGATGCATATAAAGGCACACCTCAAACACACAGCCTCTTTCTTTGACATCATGGGAAAATCAAGATAAATCAATCAAGACATCAGGAAAATGATTGTGGACCTCTACAAGTGTGGCTCATCCTTAGGTACAATTTCCAGATGCCAAGCCCTTTTTTCACGTTAAATTACATACATACAATCATCCTTCAAAAGGAAATTCTGAATCCCAGAGAGGAAGGTTTTTTGGTGGATGTGTTGAATCAATCCCAGGACAAAAGAAAGACCATGTGAAGATGCTAGCTTGTGGGATTGGTAGACAGTGTCCACAGTAAAACAAGTCCTGTACCACCATGAGATAAAAGTTACTCTGGGAGAGAAAGCCATTACTTCAAAACCACCATAAAAACCCAGACAAAATCTTAATTTCTGGAGACATGTCCTGTGGTGTGGGAAAAAATTAGCCGGGCCACCCACCCGGGGGGGGGCACATATTTGCATTACAATTTGGACACTAATGTATAGGACCATTGCGAGGCTACCTCAATTACTTACCATCAAAACTGTAAAGTATGGGGTGTTATTTTAATTTTTGGGTTTTTTGCTGCATTAGGGATTTGTTTGCCTTTCAAAAATAATCCCCCAAGAAAAAAAATGTTTTAAAAAAACACCAATAAAAATTTTTCTTCCAACCCCACCCACAACAAAGTCAAGGTATTGGAGTGGCCATCACAAAGCCCTGATCTCAATCCCATAGAACATTTGTGGGGCGCACTGAAAAGGCGAGTGTGAGCAAGAAGGCCTACAAACCTGACCCAGTTACACCAGTTCTGTCAAGAGGAGTGGGCCAAAATTCCAGCAAACTATTGTAGAAAGCTTGAGGAAGGATACCCAAAACGTTTGGCCCAAGTGGAAACAGGCAATCCTACCAAATACTAAGAAAGTGTTCGGCGTTGGAGGTGTCGATGAATCGATGATGAAAAGGGGGTTTTAGGAGACCGGTTGCCGTCAGTGCTGCAAATAAACGGGTGTTAAAGCGGCGTTCCAGGGGGACGGATGAGACCACTCCAGATCCTCGGGGAAGAAAAGAAAAAAAAATCACACATTACAATCACAGTGAAAAAAAAAAAAAGCATTTTTAACTATTTTGGCAAATAATTAGCACATAAAAATTAGACCCACCATTTTTGCTAGTCTTTGTGTCTCACAATTTTAGGTCTATAGAGGGTTCCGTGGCAGGGCAGAGACTGTTGGTCAGCATCCCCAAATATCAATCTTTTTCTCATGTTTTCATAAGAACTCCTTATTTTGTCTCTTCTGATGACATAGTCAATGGTATCAAACTGTTTCTTCAAAATCTCCCAGTCACACCATTGTATAAAGAAGACGTTTTTAAACCATTTGTTGTATTCCTCGTTAGAAACAGGGTATGGTTTTAACTTCCATTCTTCAAGGACCACGGGCTGCAACTAACTTCTCCCTTTCGCTGCATACCGTTAGGAAAATAAAATCCTCTGTAGGTCTAGTGAAACTGTCTGCTTCCACCACGATAGACACTGGCTCCAATGCTACTGTCCCATTGACAAACATACACTAGCTCAGGTAAGCCAGGATTTTCAAGGTCTGGGCAGACAACCTCACGAAAAAGGCTCCAGTCTTTCACAGAGATTGTACAGGCTGTTTTGGCTTTGCTAGATAGTTCGACAGCAACACTAGTGTAAACAGCTAATGTCACATTATCCTGCACTGTATCGAATTGAATATCTGTATCCATTGCGCCCGACATATTCTAGATCAGATGTACACGATTCAGTCATGCTTGTAGGAAAGATCTCTGGGACGGAATCGCTTCTTTCTGGGAGCCTGGTTCAAACCGCGTGTTGTTCCAGTATTAGCATCGCCGTCGTCTGATGCCTCTTTTCGAGGGGCCTGTCGCAAGCCAAATAGTGTTCCAGTCTCTCCACCTCCCCATGACTCTTTTCGGGGGTTAGTGTACAGAGCAAATGTAGTGGGTCCTACTCTAGCTGTCTCACATTCTTCAACATCAGATGATCCTGATTGTTGTCCAAATGTGTGGATAGACATGGCTGAAAAACGATTCCTCTTGTTTTCACCAAAAGAATTAAAAAAGAAAATCCACAGCTGGTTTTGTTGAAGGGTGAGAAAAAAACGAGCTAGTTAAAAACTGCAGGTAAAAAGTGAGCAGCCAGCATGAAACCAAGACTTTTAAATCCTACAAGCCACGCCCTGCTTAACGATTTAACACCCACAACAATAACCTTCACATTTACAAGCTAACCATTGGTCTATCAGGCGTTTTTAACACCTTTACAAATGTAAATACATCATCACGTCAGGAGAGGTAACCCACCACCCTCACGCGGTATGGCCGCGACGTCATCACAACTGCGAGATGCGCTCCCAGATTCGGCCGCTAGAGGCGGCGACATGCGCCGCGCGTCTTTGATTTCTCACTGGTTCGCTTATTTGAATTGAAAACGCTATTACTGGTATAGAGTGTTGGAGCATGGGAAAAAGGGGAGGTGAACACCGGGCCAGAACGAAGCAGGCCACGAGGTTCAGACACCGAGCCTAGCTATGTGCATCTCCAACCTTTGGGCTAAGTCATTTCTCCCAACCTTACACAGCGATGCTATGCACGGTTTCCACGTATATGAACGTGTCATGATTTACATGCTCTGTGGATGCTTTTACAAGGTCACTGACCTCGTGACACATTCAGACTTGCTGCTTGGGAGATGCAGGGTCCATATGAATCTTGTCATGGTGTCAGCAGGTGAGGGTCCCCGAGTGTATGGCACACATTCTCCCTGACATCAGCTGCATTTCCTTGGATAGCGTTGCGATATTCAGCAAAGGTAAAGGGTTGTGGCTGATTTGACGCTTCGCCACCGTCCACGGGTGCTGCTAGGGATCCTTTCCACCAGGTCATTACGTGTATGCGCTTCAGCAGGATGATCAAGACCGCGCAGGCTTTATCGTTATCGCGCCGGGCGATTGCATCTGCTATCTGGGTTCTATAGGTCAGACGATCCATAACGGCTCGAGCAATGGGCCTTCGACCAAACACTTGTCTATGCGGGAAATACTTGAGTCCCACAAAATCCTCAGTGCCGAGATCGTCCAAGATGGCAAGTATCTCTCCGGACACCTCCGGTGCGCGGGACGAGCCACAGAAACGCGTTGTGGTTGTCGGTCCTCCCAGGTTTCCATAAACGTCTTACAAACACCGTTGCCCTTCTTCCTTGCATGGTCGATCAAGGCCCTAGCCCTGTCCCGAAGTGCCTCTCATAGCCTGGATGTACTCCAACTCTTCACCTGATATCATCTCGTGGTGCAACAGAACATCGGCCACGTAGTTCACTCTGGCCATGTTACTGGCCTCTATGTAGCTGAGTCTTTTTCGGGTGAAGACTTTCCATGGTAAGATACTCTGTGTGAGGCCACATTCAAGATCGTTAGACGGTGGATACTTGTTTGGACATGTGTGTCTTCGTGAAGGTAAAACGGGAATCTCTCTCTCTCTCTCTCTCTCTCTCTCTCTCTCTCTCCACATTCTGCTCCAAATAGTGTAAAGATACTTGATTTAATTCTTACTCAGTCCCTCATTTCAAACGCATCTGTGGCATGTTCTGGCTGTCTGCTTCAGTCTTTATACTATTGTAAGGGGGTGTGGTTAGGAAAATTCTGGGCGAGCGTAGTTTGGAAACTTCTGGAAAAAGGTGTGGTATGGAAGGCGTTCTGGGCGTGGTAAAAAAAAAAAAACACTGTTGTTTTCTTTGATTTCAGTTTTTATGAGGGTCGTAAATACTTAAGGAAGTACTGATCTTTTTAAATTGACATCTTTCACCACATTAAACACATTTTTTTTATTTTTTTTTTGTCATATGTGCTAGTTACATTAAAATTATACAAAATAAGTTTTGTATTCACAAATTCATGTTGAACATACCATATCTTGCCTGTAAGACTTACATTTTGGCGACATTGTTTTAATTCTGAATTACAACG